>NC_056730.1:305722945-305727945 GCF_019279795.1 Protopterus annectens | reverse complement strand
GGGGGCATGAAGAGGGAAAAACAATATGAAAGATAGCTAGGGATATGCAGGATGGGTGTAGGGAAGGTCCATAGCCGTCCATTTCTTCTACAGCAACAGCTATGGGGTGACAGTTTGTTTTGCTAATAGACTGTCCTTTTTTTTTAAGGTAAGAGTGGGATGTTAACAAAGGATAGTAGGTATATTTGGGGAGGTAGGTTGGGTATGAAGACAGACAAGACAGAATACAGGGGTGGTATATAGCACATGTGGGGGTAAACACCTTGAACGGGGAGGGGTGTTTGGTAATTGGAATCCATGAGACCCCAAACAGATACAGTGGGAATGAAGTCCCCACCCATGGGCACTCACCACCGCACCTTCACGGCCCCAAAGGTGGCTGTGCTGGGAGCTGAGCAGGAGAGGCAGGGTGACCCTCTAAATGTGCAATGCGGTCCTCAAGCTGGCATAGCAGATCTCTCAATTCTCTGTGGAACTTGCTACGCACCAGTACCCAGACCTGGCTTCGGATGACAGGATCCTGTCTGTGCCCGCAGCCAGGGGTGGACAAGCCCCATCCCCTGAGGCACTTCCACCTGTAGGAGGTGCAGGACCAGTGGACGAGGAGGTCCTGGGGTGAGTCACAGATGTGCTGGAGCCTGGTGCCATGGCTGGATGAGGTGGGAGACGAGGTTCCACTGGGACTGGCCTTCCCAGATGTGCTATGGTGTTGCAGTTTTAGAACATAGTAATGGTAAACTCATTCCAGGATTAGTTATAACAGAATGCATAAGTATTCCCATTAACCCAAAACAACAGATTTGGAACACTTGCATAGCAAACAGAACATTACACCAGCATGCAGGTTACCATTAATATCAACAGGCCGCCAATTTTAGTATTTAACAAGGAATATTAATTGGAATACATTTCAACATTTGTAGAACAATAGGACACATGTCCCAACAGTAGGTTTGGTGGAAAACATATCCATTCATTTATATATTTAGATTATTGATGAAGATACGGTGGGGGAGAGAGATGTCAGTTAACAAATGTAGATTCTTGCAGTGGTTACAGCTTTAATGATCATTGCTCTAATCATTACTCTACAGGTATTTTTACAATAATCTCTGGCCTTGGGTTGGGCAGTGGTATGTTTGTAAACACTGTATAATTACAGCCTTCTTCTATGTATGTGTTTTGTGTGTGTGTGTGTGTGTGTGTGTGTGTGTGTGTGTGTGTGTGTGTGCGTGCGAGTGCGTGCATGCGTGTGTGTATGTGTGTGTGTGTGTGTGTGTGTGTGTGTGTGTGTGTGTGTGTGTGTGTGTGTGTGTGTGTGTGTGTGTGTGTGTGTGTGTGTGTGTGTGTGTGTGTGTGTGTGTGTGTGTGTGTGTGTGTGTGTGTGTTTGTGTCTGCTACTGCCATACTCTGCCTTGATTTTTATCGGTCACCCTGGTTGTCGGCAGGAGGGACCAGTAGCTGTGACAGCATGACAGTTTTGAACATTTCTTTGGGGAGACCACTTTGTGTATGTACTCATCTTGCTGTCATTTACAGCCTTGTGGTTGGACCGTGAGAGCTGTATACAGTATAACTACAGCCTTCACACAGATACTTTATACCTTCTCTTACCTGAAAGACCTTTTAAAGAAGGCTGATGAGGGTCTTTTTCCAGTCTTGGGACTTCATCTTATTCCGTATTAGCTCCTTCTGTTGTGCAGTTTCTTTACTGGCGGAGACCACCAGATTGGCTTCCTTTTTTTGGAAGTGAGGGTCTTGGTTCTGTTGGGTATGGTGGTATCCATGCATTTCTGTACGTGTTCATAGTGCATTGATACAGCAGTCATGCAACTAATCTCCATTTGCATGGCTGCCATGAGGTTGCCCACCTCTGTTTTTAGAAGGCCATAGTTAGCTTTGGAAAGGCTTTTCATGGTGGTTACCTGTGCATGCGGGCTATGAGGGCTGTGCATTTCCAAAGGTGATTACTTTGTATTCAGATATAACAAGGTAAGAGTTGACTATTGGTGTACAGCAAAAGTCGCCCATGTTAGTAAGGACCAGGTGGATGTGATGGGCAAGTGTATCGGTACTTGAGTTGCTTTCCCAATTAATGGTGGGGTAGTAGAAGTCAACCAGTATGAGAGTGTTAGGTTGAACACTAATATTCTCCAAGGTGTTTAGGGACATGGAGTGTGAGTCTTGGAGCATGTTTGGGTACCTATAGCAGGCTACAACCTGAACCACTCTCTTACCCAATGTTAGTTACACCTGCAGGATCTGTCATGCATAATGTTGGTCTACCACTCTGGTGGTGTGTGCATCCTTATGAATATGGAAATACCACCACCTGTGGAACTTCAGTCCAAGTTCTGCAGCCAAAATGTGTGGGATGAGCTATAGGGTGGTAGTGCAGGGATGCTTCCTGCTGCCTTTACCAGGTCTCTGTTACAGTACAGATGTCATTGTTCCCCATTTTAAGGAATACTTCCAGTGAGTGCATTTTCAGATTTAGAATTCTAGGGTGCAGCAGCATGACCCTCAGATTGAATGTGTTTGTAGCTGTCATATATCTCTATATTTAAGTGTGTGTGTGTGTGTGTGTGTGTGTGTGTGTGTGTGTGTATATATATATATATATATATATATATATATATATACATATATATATATATATATATATATATATATATATATATATATATATATATATATATATATATATATATGTATATGTCATCATCATCATCATCATCTTTCGGCTGTTCCTCTTAGGGGTCGCCACAGCGGATAACCTGTTTCCATTTCTTCCTTTCCTCTGCATCTTGTTCTGTCACACCAACCACCTGCATGTCCTCTCTCACCACATCCATAAACCTTATCTTAGGCCTTCTTCTTTTCCTGTTACCCGGTAGCTTCATCCTTAGCATCTTTTTCCCAATATACTCCGCATCCCTTCTCAGCACATGTCCAAACCAATGTAATCTTGCCTCTCTGGCTTTGTCTCCAAACCTTCCAACCTGGGCTGACCCTCTAATATACTTGTTCCTAATCCTGTCCACCCTCATCACACCCAGTGCAAATCTTAACATCTTTCACTCTGCCACATCCAGCTCAAAATCCTGCCTTTTTGTCAATACCACTGTCTCCAACCCATATAACATAGCTGGTCTCACTACCCTCTTGTAGACCTTCCCTTTCACTCTTACAGGTACTCGTCTGACACAAATCACTCCTGAAACTCTTCTCCACCCACTCCATCCTGCCTGCACTCTCTTCTTCACCTCTCTTCCACACTCACCGTTACTCTCAACTATTGACCCCAAGTATTTTGACTCATCCATCTTCGCCACCTCTATTACTTGCATCCTCACCATTCCTCTATCCTCCCTCTCATTCACATGCATATATTCTGTCTTAGTCCTGCTGACCTTCATTCCTCTTCTCTCTAGAGCATATTTCCATCTCTCCAGAGTCTCCTCCACCTGTTCCCTACTCTCACTACAGATCAGAATGTCATCTGCAAACATCATAGTTCATGGGGACTCCTGTCTGATCTCGTCTGTCAACCTGTCCATCACCATTGCAAATAAGAAAGGGCTCAGAGCTGATCCTTGAAGTAACCACACCTCCACCTTAAACGCATCCGTCACTCCCGTCGCAGACCTCATTGCTGTCACACTACCCTCGTACATACCCTGTACCACTCTTACATACTTCTCTGACACTCCTGACTTCCTCATACAATACCACAACTCCTCTCTAGGCACATTGTCATATGCTTTCTCCAAGTCTACAAAAACACAATGCAACTCCTTCTGACATTCTTTGTACTTCTCCATCAACACTCTCAGAGCAAACAACACATCTGTAGTGCTCTTTCCAGGCATGAAACCATACTGCTATTCACTAATCATCACATCCCTTCTTAACCTAGCTTCCACTACTCTTTCCAATAACTTCATGCTGTGACTGATCAATTTAATCCCTCTGTAGGTACTATAGCTCTGCACATCAACCTTATTCTTAAAAATCAGTATCAAAACACTTTTTCTCCATTCCTCAGGCATCCTCTCACTTTCCAAGATTTCATTAAACAATCTGGTTAAAAACTCCACTGCCATTTCACCTAAACACCTCCGTGCTTCCACAGGTATGTCATCTGGGCCAACAGCCTTTCCATTCTTCATTCTCTTCATAGCTATCCTTACTTCCTTCTTGCTAATCCATTGTACTTCATGATTCACTATCCCTACATCATCCAACCTTCTCTCCCTCTCATTCTCTTCATTCATCAACCCCTCAAAGTACTCTTTCCATCTCCTCAACACACTCTCCTCGCTTGTGAGTATGTTTCCCTCATTATCCTTTATCACCTTTACCTGCTGCACATCTTTCCTAGCTCGGTCCCTCTGTCTAGCCAATCTGTACAGGTCCTTTTCTCCCTTCTTAGTGTCCAACCTTTCATACAACTCTTCATATGCCTTATCCTTAGCCTTCACCACCTCTCTCTTTGCCATGCACCTCATCTCCTTATACTCCTGTCTACTTTCTTCATCTCTCTGACAATCCCACTTCTTCTTTGCCAAATTCTTTGCCTGTATACTCTTCTATACTTCCTCATTCCACCACCATGTCTCCTTGTCGTCCTTCCTCTGTCCCGATGTGATACCAAGCACCTTTCTAGCCATCTCTCTTACTAGCTCTGCTGTAGTTACCCAGCTATTTGGTAACTCTTCACTGCCACTCAGTGCCAGTCTTAACTCATCCCTGAACTCCACCTCACAATTACCCTTTTTCAATTTCCACCATTTGATCCTTGGTGCTGCCCTCACACTCCTCCTCCTCTTCTTGATCACCAATGTCATCCTACAAACCACCATCCTATGCTACCTAACTACACTTTCTCCAGCCACCACTTTACAGTCTCCAATCTCCTTCAAACTGGCCCTCATACATAAGATCTAATCCACCTGTGTGCATCTTCATCCATTCTTGTATGTCACCCTATGCTCCTC
>NC_056730.1:305515445-305717945 GCF_019279795.1 Protopterus annectens | reverse complement strand
CAATTCATACAATACCAGAGTAAACACAATCAGTCCAGGGTTTTGAATTTTATTGACAGGCAGTTACAGTTTTATTTATTTAGAATCTATCCCTCCAGCATGTTCTGTTTATTATGGTGACAAGGTTTAGGTCCCTAGAGCATGAAGCTCAGAGGGATTGGGATTTCTTTAAGTGAAGCATGTCCAACAGCTCTGGGTTTGACATAGCTTTGTATGTTAGGCAGAAATCGCCTCTGAGTAGACGATATGCTATGGAGTAAAGCTGGAGTTTTTTGAGACGGTATGCATAGGGCATCTGTTTGAGGCCAGTAATCCTCTTTGTGAGGTATTTCTTCAGCCTTTCCAGTTGTTGTAGATGTCTTGTGAGATACATAACAAAAGGGGTGTTGTACTCTATAATGGGTCTAATGAGTGATGTGCAGAGGGGAAAAATGACCTCTTTTTTCCCTGGATGAGAAAGCTTTTGTGATTAGGTGTGCCACGTAGAATGATTTCATGACTACTGTGGCAATGTGATTATCAAAGGAGAAACTACTGTCCACCTTGTGTCCCAAGGTCTCTTATCACACTTTCGGTGTTAAGTACACTAACACCTATGTGGTAGCTCATGGGTACAAAGTTTTTACCAAAAGGAATGACAATGCACTTTTTGGCATTGAGCTTGAGACCAAGGCTTTGACACCAGGCATCTGTCTCAGTCAGGCCCTTTTGTAGGATACCCACATCATTAGGAGTTTTAATTATGACTCCTAGTTTGCAGTCATCTGTGAACTTCATTAGCCAAAGACCTTCTATGTTAGCCTGTACTTCAGAAAAGTAGATACCAAACAGGAGAGGACCCAGGACTGAACCCTGTGGTACTCCACTTGTCACTGGTCTGAAGTTGGATTTGGAGTCTGCTTCTTTCACAATGTGGGTTCTGTCAGTGAGCCAGTTGGCAACCCATCTTGTGACATAGGGATTTATACCTAGTTTAATGAGTTTATCTATAATTCCAGAGTGGGGGATGGTATCAAAAGCCTTGGTGAGATCTAGATAGGCTGTGTGAACCACCTTACCCTCGTCTACGGCTTTGGTGACTGCTTCAAAGAAGTCAATCAGGTTTAGGAGACATGATCTGCCTTTTACAAACCTGAACTGGGTGGGGTCCAAAGTTTGGAGATTACCAATGTCTTTGTTTATAAGCTCCATGATGATACATTCCGTGGCCCTGCAGACCAGGCTCATTAGGCTAATGGGGTGATAGTTCCCGGGGTCCTTGGTGGCTCCCCCTTTGTGGAGTGGGATAACCATCACTGTGCACCATTCAGTGGGTACACAGCTTGAAGTTAGGCTATGATTGAACATGCTGCTTAGGTGGGGTGCCAGTTCGTTCTGTAGTTCATGTTGAATGCAGCCTGGAATGTTGTCAGGTCCCATGAATGCTGTGTTCTTGGCTTTGGAGAGTGTGTTTTTTATCTGTGCAGCCAGGATTACAGTAACTTTGCATTCTTCCAGTATAGATATGGGCCCTTTAGGGGGTGAGGGGGGGTAAAGTTAGCACTGAACCTATCTGCCAGGATGTTGGCAATATCAGTTGGTTCTGTATATTTATTGCCAGAGCAGATCTGAGTGTTAGCATTGAGATTCTTGACATAGCTATAGAATGCTTTGTGGTTGCCTTTAGAATCAGTGGTGATTTTGTTTTCATAACTAGCTTTGGAAGATTTTATGAGGGATCTCAGCTTCTTACTGAGGCTAACCAGGGAGTTCTTCCAGTCATGGGATTTTACTCTTTTTTGCAATAGTTTCTTTCTTCTGTTGTAGCATTTGTTTATGGCAGGGGACCACTAGATTGGCTTCCTTTTTTTTGGAGGATAGCATCTTGGTTCTGTTAGGGATAGCACGATCCATGCACTTGTGTAAGTGCTTATAAAGGTCATTTGTGTAGGATTCAGCAGTCCTATCTCTATTGTCCATCTGCATGTGTGTCGTGAAGTTTTCCACTTCTGCCTTAAGAAGCGTGAAGTTGGCTTTGGAGAAATTTTTTTATGGTGGTTTCCCTAATGGGGGGTGGGGGCAGGAAGTGGATGTTTAGGCTGATTTGCTTGTGGTCAGATCTGATCAATGAGGAACAGACCTCTGGTGTGGAACACCATTCACCCATGTTGGTAATGACCAGGTCTAGAATATTGCTGCCTCAAGTGGGGGTGTGGATAAGTTGATCCAAGGCGCTCGAATTTCTGAATTCCAGCAAACATTGAGTAAAAGAGTTGGAACATGAGTAGTTTTCCCAGTTAATGGTGGGGTAGTTGAAATCCCCCATGATTAGGTTGTTGAGTTGTACCCTAATATTTTCCAATGTATCAAGAAATGAGGAGTAGGAATCCTGGGGCATGGTGGGGGATCTGTAGAAAGTTACAATTTGGATTGTGGTCTTGCCCAGAGTTAGTTGCACTTGGATAATCTCAGATGCATTATGCATTTTGCTGAGCAACTAGCCAGTTGGTGTAGATATCCTTAATGAATATGGACACGCCTCCACCTTTCGTGTTTTGGTCCAGGTTAGGTGTCTGAAAGGTGTGGTATGAATTATAGCCTGGTAAAGCAGGGGTGCTCTATGGAGCCTTGAGCCAGGTCTCTGTCACTGCACAGATGTCGATGTTCTCCATTTTAAGGAATGAATGCATTTTGAGGTTTAGACTTCTAGCACTGAGTAGCAATACCCTCAGATTTTGCTTGCTTGTACCTGTTATGGTGGTGAATTTGTCATTTGAACCTTGCCTAAAAAAAGGCACTATAGGGGTGGCAAGAACCTTAACCAGTATCCGGAATACCAAGGGTGACAGGTGCAGGCCATCTCTGGAAAATTATCGTGGTCTGTCGATCATGTCATCCCAAACAGACAGATATTGGATCCCCTTAGAATGACACCAGAATCTTAGCCAATTGTTGAAGTCAATCATTTTGTCCTTGTACTTTAGTATCATTCTGGGTGATGGCAGGATGCTATGCAGGGCTAGGGTCATACCTGCCTGGGCTACAAGATCAGAGACCTCCTCCATGTCTCTTTTTATGTAGTCCAGGGAGGTACATTCCAGGTCATTCACACCAACATGGACAATGACAGAGTCATAGTTGTACTTGTTGTGGAGTGACCTGAGTGCATTCATTATGTGGCAGATCCTGGCACCTGACAGGCAGCTGACAGTAACTTTCTCCTTGTTTATCCTGGTGAGTGGAACATCAGTGTGTCTGGCTATGACTAGGTTGTTGGGTACGTTTTTATGCCTTATGGGCTGTGGCTGAGTGGCACACAGAGTTTGTGGGCTATGTGTCATTTGGGTTGCGTTGGGGGGTGGAGGTTACATGCGTTTCTGCTTTGGAGGTCTCTGTTGCTTGAACAGATTTTTATTGAGAGCCTCCATTAATGTAGGTGTGTGTTTTGTGTTGCTATGTGTGTGTTTTGGTGGTGTAGGTTTTGAGGGAGTATGTGATGAGTGTGGTATGGTGTAAGTGTTTGCCTTCTCTTTTTGACTGTCTAGTCCAGTCTTGGGTGAAGAGAGCTTTGCTTCCAGTTTGGCTATATAAGTGCATCTCTCATAGGTTGTAGTGTTGGATGGCAGGGGGAGAGGGTTGTCTGTGTACATGAGGCAATTGCTGCATTGCCCCAAGATGCCCAGATTCATCAGGTAGACAGGAGAAAACACTGGGAGCTGACCCTTAGACATGCCTGGATAGGTGCTTATTTATTAAGTACTAAAAACTGTTTTCCTCTAGACAAGTGAGGAAAGTTGAGTGTTGTAGTAATTTGTAGCTTATTTAGTGATTACAATGAGTTTTGAACAAGTGCCGAGCTCAAAGAAACAGATTTGAGGGCTAAAACTAAAAAAAAATGGCTAGTTATTTGGTATGAATACTACAAGCTAGATTGTTACTCATCAGCCTTGTGATGCAGCCTTTGCAGCCTTCTTGCATGGGCTTCCTGGTTCGCAGCCTGTTTAGCTGGGGCTGTGAAGAAGATAGAGAAACATTTATGCATACCTATCCATCACATACACAGGCTGGACTTTGGTAAACAGTTATTGATATGAATACTTACACATGCCTGGGACATCAGCCCTCTGCCATGCTTCTTGGTCCCACTGATACAAGAGCTCCCTCTTCCCCCACTTCAAGTCAGCATAGTGGTGCCAGACCTGCTCACCTGTCTGAGGGATGCCAGTGTCACTGGTGAGATCATGGGTGATAATTTCCCAGGCCTCCACTTTGCATTTGGAGCCCTGGTACGAGTCCTGTAGGAGTCTCACATCATGTTTTTTAACAAGGAGTCCTACCATGACCTTGGACTCCTGTATGCCCCAGTGCTACACCCAAAAGTGCATACCCTCTCCAACACCAGCTATACTGCCTACAGTGAGGATCTGCAACTGGTTATGAGTTGTATTCCTGCCCTACAATGTTTAAATATGGCCGATTTCCCACACTTTGCCTTGATTGGATGGTTTTGAATATGCTGAGCTGAGCTAAACTACGGGCAAACCTGCTTAGCTAAGGTTGGCAGTGCTTAAAGAGGTGAGTTCAGCACTGCTTACCAATAGGCAAATCTGCTTAGCTGGACTACTCATTGCTTAGCATTCATATTTAAGCAATGCTTACACCTGGTAAGCATAGCTGTGCAATGCTTAGCATTGCTTAAGTTTTATTTTATAGACTATCAGTTGTATGGGATTGATTCATCATTCCTGACATATTATTTTGTTTACCTTCCCTGACATCCCCCTATGTGCTTTCATTACGTTTAATCTGGTGTTACTATACTGTATGGGGCACTTGTGTTTATTATGGGGGTTTCACATCTTTTCTGGACTGACACCTTATTTTTAGTTCTGCTACACTATCCTGGGTGATAAAAAGTATTTACTACCTCATTTATTACAACATATGACTTTTACAACATCTTTCACATATAAAAGTGAAAAGACTTCACTGGGGCTCAAACCATGAATGCCTGTATACAAAGCTGTAGCTCTAACCACTACACTACTTCAGATTATGTATTTAGCTGATATTTCCTATTTAACTCCTTCAGATATTTAAGCTATGCTAAGCACAGATGCGCGAAGAGCACACCCACTCAGCTATGCTTAAATTGTATTGCGGATTGAAAAAAAAATTAAACAGTTGTGTTTTATTTTTTTATGTAGGGGTATGCACATTGCTTTCTGCTACATTATCTGTTGGGGGCTGTACTTTTGAAACAGTGATGACATGACAGGCTTTGCATTTGAGGGGTATACTCTATGGACACTAACAGTGTCCTCCATATCTCTGAAGTGTACAGATTTTCACAGAATGTCCAGATTTTTGCCTTATATTTTTCGTCCATTTTTCATATAACTGTGGCTTTCTGGCAGATTAGTGGCAAAGCATTAAAGACTGCGGTTAGAAATAATAACAGACATTTGAGTTTTACACTTCATACCCTTCGGAAAATTCATGCTAATGTGAAGCCTGTCATTCTATCAACTTTATAAGTTTGTGACAGCAATATTTCATATTTGTCCCTATTTGTCCCTTGTTTTTTATGGTTTTGTCCAGATTTTTTCTGAGTTTGAAAGGTAATGGTGTCCACAAACACTCTCACTAACTTTACATTGCTGTACAGCAATTATGGAGTGCAGGGGGCATGTGTATTGTGAGAGCACTGCTCTCAGACACACCCCCTGTGCTTGTACACAGAACCGTGCCCGTATTAGAACACAGCAGCCTGCCTTCATGAATATGCATGGCTTACTACCGTGCTACAAGGGAATGGTCCCTTCCGTGCAGAATAAGTTATTCTTGCTCGGACGTTTGCTGAATCCCAGGGATAGTAATTCCCTATTTGCAATCCCACCATTCCTTTAAGTGGATGTTTAAATTATCGGACATTACCATATAGACAAGGCAGGCACAATCTCTTAGCAGCCCATAAAACAAAGAACATAATATAAGCATCGGGCACTACTTTATAGATCAGGCTGATATCATTTTTAAGTAGCTGATAAGAAACAGAAGATAGTAGTTTCAAAACTCTTTCTGAACAGTTTAAGTTTTCAAACACTGTGATTTTTGTATTGCATGACCAGTGTACTCAAATTTCTGTATTGTATGATCAGTGTACTCAGAGTTGTGGTGAGGGTGTAGTGTAGAGGGTTGCCATGCTGGGCACAAGCTTTTATGGAGTATATGTTGTACAGTACAAGAAGTGGTAATCGGACTGTACAAACTGTCTTTAAAATTAATTAGATACAGTCACTGACTTTTCAAATGCAAACAAATCTGCAAAAAACAGTCCCCAGCTCTACGGACCCTACTCAAACAGCAATCTGCATTTTGTCCTTAACTAAGTGGAGGACTTTTTTTTTGGCCCTTAACTCAGTAGAGTGTATGCCAACCAGTGGATTACCCAGAATAATAAGTGTCCTAGCTACATTGCTGACTATACTTTTTCTTGTTCTTTTTAGTGGCTTAATCAAAATCTACATAAAAACAGTGTCATATTCAACAATTGTTCAAATCAGTGAGGTGAAAACTGAAGTGATTAGCCATGCCATTTGGAATTAGGTGAGCTAACAAATTGTTGTGAGTTGCAGGTATGCTACATTACCAATACTGTTTGCAAGAATTATAAATTTACAGAGGGTAAGAAAAAAACTATGAGATGAAGTGAGACAGATTTTCTAGGAATGTTTAAAATGGGAGAAGAAATGAATAGCTCTAAGTTTAAAAGGAAGTGTGTTTAATTTTCTGAGTAAAAAAATAAAATAAAAAAATGGGTGGCCTATCTCATATTTTTCTGATTGGGAATTTGTAGGATTCTGGTGTTAGTTATAAGGGTCCTTCAGAAATTGTCAATATAGCAGAGACTTTAGAGCTGGGTGCTGATTTTTGCAGAGTAGTTTGTGTGGGAAAATGAGATGATTTTATTGAAATGATTACAGAGGATGCTTACAAGGTCAGATTGACACTTCTACTGTACAATTCATGTTCACTAACAGCTTGCACAAAGGGAAGCCACATTGTTATCTCAAGAACCAGTGTTATGTTTTGTTACTTATAGCTTACATAGAAGTGATGTCTGTGTCTGAACCACAGTGTTTGGGGAGTGAATATTAGATTGGGGAACCTACAACTTAAATTAAATACCAATAATACAAAATGTGATAGATGCATTATATGACATATTCCAATGTTGTGGAATAAACTTCTGCTTAAGGAGAAGTCAGTCATTGCCTTCCTTCTAAAATAATCTTTCTCATTAGAGTTAGCTAAGATCATTAGCACCAGCAAAAATATTATAGCAGGAGTTTTAAAACTGCTACAGATAAACTGGGACAGCCTCAGCTCAACCAAAACACTTGATTGAAGTGTTCAGTCTATTCTTCTATAGAATATTTATTATTAATATGCTGATTTCAACACTAGGCAGGGCAGAGTACTGAATGTGGTAATAGCAAGACTGGATATTCGTAGTTAAGACAAATCAGTAATTGAGCCTCTAGGCAACTCTGATCATATTTATATAAAATGGAAGGTAAATTCAGCTTCATATCTAACTGTAACTAAGGCAATATATTTCAAATCATATTGTGAGGGAAATTATGAAGCATTCAGTGATGAATCAACAATATGGAACTGGACAAAGGAACTAGAGGAAAATGACAGGAGAGAATAGCAGGTTCTCTTTAGTATTAAAATTGAGGAGATAGTAGCAGATGGTCTGTGGTGGGAGTGACGGATGCATTTAAGGTGGAGGTGGGATTACATCAAGGATTAGCTCTGAGCCTTTTCTTATTTGTAATGGTGATGGACAGGTTGACAGACGAGATCAGACAGGAGTCCCCATGGACTATGATGTTTGCAGATGACATTGTGATCTGTGGTGAGAGTAGGGAACAGGTGGAGGAGACCCTGGAGAGGTGGAGATATGCTCTAGAGAGAAGAGGAATGAAGGTCAGCAGGACTAAGACAGAATATATGTGTGTGAATGAGAGGGTGGATAGAGGAATGGTGAGGATGCAAGGAGTAGAGGTGGTGAAGGTGGATGAGTTTAAATACTTGCGATCAACAGTTCAGAGTAATAATGAGTGTGGAAGAGAGGTGAAGAAGAGAGTAAAGGCAGGATGGAGTGGGTGGAGAAGAGTGTCAGGAGTGATTTGTGACAAACGAGTACCAGTAAGAGTGAAAGGGAAGGTCTACAAGAGGGTAGTGAGATCAGCTATGTTATATGGGTTGGAGACAGTGGCATTGACAAAAAGGCAGGAGTCAGAGCTTGACGTGGCAGAGTTGAAGATGTTAAGATTTGCACTGGGTGTGACGAGGATGGACAGGATTAGGAATAAGTATATTAGAGGGTCAGCCCAGGTTGGAAGGTTTGGAGACAAAGCCAGAGAGGCAAGATTACATTGATTTGGACATGTGCTGAGGAGGGATGCAGAATATATTGGGAAAAAGATGCGAAGGATGAAGCTGCCAGGTAAGAGGAAAAGAGGAAGGCCTAAGATAAGGTTTATGGATGTGGTGAGAGAGGACATGCTGGTGGTTGGTGTGACAGAGGAAGATGCAGAGGACAGGAAGAAATGGAAACAGTTGATCTGCTGTGGCAACCCCTGACAGGAGCAGTCGAAAGAAGAAGAAGAAGAGTAGCAGATTTTGTGTCACAATCAGGACAGATTAAGAAAGAAACAAGAATTCAAATTAAACATGTTGGCATATAATTATAAGTTTCATCAAGTTTCATCAACTGAAATTGTTAAAGACAGATTATAATATAATATAATATCATATAATATAATATAATATAATATCATGGCCTTCTTTTAGATTTCAGATATGTACCCTTGCTACTACAACCGCTGAATATAAAGGTTAAGTAGGCCTCTAACTGGTCACTCATTTCCTTCATAAAGCAGCCATTCAGTCCATATGTCCCTGCTGCAGCACACCCTTGCCTTATTCTCTTCAGAGATGCTTTTATCAATTTTCCATAATCTTCAGGCATTTACAAGTTAGCATTTCTATTACTGTTTCCCCCCTATGTAAATCTAGTTGCTTGTTTTGCATAAAAATTACAAAGATCTCAACTATTTCATCAAGGTCATATGTTTATCATTATCTCCCTTGATGGATGTACTCTCATTAGACTTTATGCCATAATTCCTAATGTGATTGCAATACAACTTCTTTTCTTGCTAAATGTTTTGGGAGGGCAATATTAGAGCTGTTTTTGGTCACATGAAGGTGAGAAAGCAAGATATCCAAAATACGGATTTTTACATGGTTAATGATGTCCTCCAAATTTTATAGACCAGTAGTCCTGGATAATTTGTAACATCAAATATAATGTATTTGGACTTACAAAGAAAAGCTTTATACAATTCTATATAACCAAATTATATAAGTTATAAATAGTTGAAATGTCAATGACTACCTTGTTAATTAGATTATATGATGGCTAATTGTTAAAGAGTCAAATCTCGTAATCTGTGGAAAAATAAAACCATTTTACTTGTAATTTTGATTAGATTATGGCTAACTGTTAAAGACTGTTATCTCAGAATTAAAGGAAGCATGTCAAAACATTTTATTATTGATGGAAGTGTATCATGGTACCTTGTTTTGTTTAACATCTTTATGTCTACTATACATATAGTGAATAGGTGTCAGATCCAACATTTGCAAAGGACAAAAACATAAGATGTATGGTATCACTGACTAAGGATAATTCCATATTTCAAAACTATCTGTATTAGTTTTATGAATAGGCAGAATTAAATGACATAAGCTACAACACAAATAAATGTATTGTATTTCATGCGGGGATTAAAAACAATCAATATCTGTATAATATTCATAGAATTATGTTAACAAACCCAGAAGAATATAACAACTTTTGAGTGTTGGCATCATGTACATTAGACTTTGAACAATACATAATATAGCAATAATGAGATGCCATTTTATAGCTCGGCTTAATACTAAGAACTATAACATCAAGAAAAGGTAAAGTTCTTATACATTACTTCAAATCAATGACATGAGCCATTTCAAAACATTGAGTTGTATTCTGTTTTCAATCTGTGATGCAGTTCATAGGTTTATAGAATTACAAGGCTAATGGCCCTAGGGCCTTTACAAGCCTAGCCATGTAATAAATGTGTTCCATAACTGACCATTGTTAGATGGTTTGATTGTTTGCAGAGCTAATCTATGTAGGGAGAAATGAAAAATATTATACAAAACAGATATTTATACTAAGATGCAAATTCTATAACTAAAGATTACTTTCATGAAACTGTACTCTGTTATAGAGTAATGAAAGGGGACATTGTATGGACATATAAAATCTCAAACAATGTTAGGTGTGAAATTAATAGGACATCAAAGCATGACAAGCAATACAAATAAATAATAAAAATACAGTATTATGTTTAATCCAGAGGAGCCAGGCTTTGGAACAAACTATCAGTTAACATCAGGCAATCTGGAAACAGGTGCCTTTATAACATTATTTAACTTTTTTTCTTTCTTTTTTTTTTGTGTGAAAGACTGTTTGAGGTTGGACCACCAGGACTAGAGTTCTATATATGATGCACTTGCAGGTCTTAAGCCTTTATGTACATAGAAACATTTAAAATGGAATCTTAATATATGTATAAAAATGGAAAATATCAACCAGGGTAATGGCAGTCAAGGCCAGTACACTGCAAGATGCAACTATGATAATCAAATGTACGAATTGAAGGAACTCCTGTAATCACTACAGAGGAAATAAAACCAGGTATATGGGAACCTAGTAGTTTCAAGTGATTCCAAATTAATGTTTTTTTTAAGGAGCAACAGGTTTTATAAACATGAACGTAGACAGAGCACTAAAGGAGACAGGAACACCAGGTGTCAGTAGAACATAAAAGTCTACTGTAAAACTTGAGTTTGCCATATCTTGGGATTTGGGACACTTTATCATCTGAACGCCCATGAGTTGGATACTGCCTGTACTGGTTCTCCTACTGTTGGTAATTGTTGGGGAGGGGGCTTAACACACTTATTACCTGTTAAGAAATCAGTTTGTATTTAGTTAGAATAACTGATTCACTAAATGCTAGTATGTGGTGACTTTGGAGGGTAAAGAGGAGTTATGCAGGCAGGAAACTGACTAAAAAGGAAAGTTATAATTGCAGGTGCAATACTGTTGAAATAGGTGGTGACAAATATTAGTTTGAGCTGTGTTAATCTTTTTTATGTGCAGAAAAATGAAAGTATTTCTAACGAGTAAAGATTTTACGATGAGGAAAATGCTTCTGCTGCTAAGAGACATAAGCATATTTGTGCAATATGGTAAGTATATTTAAGGCTGGGTTTCAACTGTGCAGGCACAGAAGTGTAGAGTCAAGGTCAAGTTCAGGTTTATTTAGGTGTTTGTCTTCCAGGCTTTATAACACTCATAATAAACCATAAAGCATATGAGAAAAAACAGTAACATTAAACATAATAGGATTAATAATATGCATTGGATAAAACAGGAAGTAATCCCAACAACCCAAGTCCTCACTGGTTGATATCAGCTAACTGACTGGGAGCTAAGTCAATGATACGAAACCCTGCAGACGTTGCCATTTGCTTGCCAAGCATCTTTGTAAGAAAGCATTAAAAAGTAAGAAGTAAATGTTATTCATCTAAGCTTTCAGTGTGTCCCTGAACAAATATTTACAGCAATACATCTAGTGAAACCAAGAATAATAGAAATAAAATGTCCCTCTCATGCAGCAGAAGGCATACCTTTGTTTGTGGTCAGCTGCAGTTGATAAGTGTGGTGTTATATGTTTTACAAACTGATAGAGAAAACTGCTACACGTGAAAGTAGAGAAGGTACTGGGGAAAACAACATGCTTTATAAGAATAATTTAGAAAGTAGAGTTCAGGGAAGAAATACTGTTCTACAGCTAAGCAAACAATCATGTAACATGTGAGCAGCTGCTTACAACTGTAGATGGATGTAAGGCTAAAAATGAGATTGAATGGGCCAATAATGCTGGCACAAGTGCTGCTGGTGCAGCCGCCACATTAAGTAGAGATGGGAGATCTGTCAAATGGTTATAAAGCACTGCAAGTGTAGTACATTGCATTATTTAGAATAAAGCACTTGCAACAAAACAGACAGAGCCAATTGTGCACGATGCACTAAACATCATTACTAAAATGGTGAGCGTTAATAAAGCCCGACTGCTGAATGAAGGGTGCTTCCAGTATTATGTCCTGAAGCTGCAGCAACACATGGCATAGCTTCATTAAGTATGCTAGCTGAGCCATAGACATGGAAACATTTTTGAAATGTGTATTTGAAATGCAGGAAGAATTGGTAAATTTATGTACAATAAGACAATCAGATTTTGCTGACTGTCTTCTAGACTTCATGCGGGTAAGAAAGGTAAGTTACATTTAGGATACATTTAATACACTAAACTCAGTAAATTTGTCATTGCAAGGCAAAAGCATAATATATTAGTATTGTATGATTAGCGCACCGCATTTAAAGAAGCTGAGCCTGAAGAGCCCATGTTATCTGCAGATCAAAGGACAGATGTTTGGACAGTCCTGGCACTGACTTTGAAAGTATCAGATGAAGCACTGCCACCCTATAATTAATACTGCATTTGAAATTTGCCAGTTACTTTACAAAAAGGGAATCTGATAGCAGTAGCTGGATATATAACCCACTCAGTATGGTCTCAGAAAAACAACTTTCCCTGGACATCAAGGAAAAAGATGAGGTGACTGAACTTGCATGTGACAGAGGAATATAGGAACATACTAGGCAAGTGATCCAAGAGGACCATACGATACCTATAGCCATATATACCTTTAAGCAGACATACTTAAAAGTTTTTGTTAACCTTTACAAACACTTAACAGTGCTCATCTCCCTAATTGAGAAGAGATGTTCATGACAAACCTTGTGATAGATCTGAGGTTGTGTGAGGCCAGCTCTTCTGCTATGCATAAAAGAAACAATGTAACAGGTTCATTTGTGGGACATCTTCATCTTTGCCTCAGTAAAATAACAATGTAAAGCAATACAGGCCTATCATTCTCATTGAGACTATATATATATAATATATATATATATACATATATATATATATATATATATATATATATATATAGATATTATATATATATAGATATTATATATATATATATATATATATATATACACACACACACACAAAACTTGTTTATTCAATTTTATAAAAGTCTTACTACTATGTCTTGTTCTGCATACTGACAACAAATGCTATGGCTTATTCTGGGTGGGATACAATTTCATAGGTTGCTCAAGCCAAAAAAAAGTTTGAGGACCACTAATCTACAAATGTCATTATATTACCATCAACTGTTTCTTGTTTTTTGTTTTAAGTAGAGTGCAAAAAAAGGTAATATGACTGTTTACATAATAAGGAAGACAGGAATGTGTGCTGTTACCTTAAAAGGAGAACCGACATGGAGGTATACATACATACATACATACATACAAATATTTCAAGCACGGGTATTAATGCCCTTCTAGCTTGAAATATACCAAAACACTTGTTCCCATAATAAGTATCCAGGTTGTTCGTAAAAAATTATCTAAACTGGTACTTGCTTTAATGTAAGTTGGTAGTCTGTTCATGCATCAGCTACTCTGTCAGAGAAGCAATTAGTGCACTTCTCATTTCATTTCTATAGAATCTTCTAAAAAGGTTGTCTGATGATTCTCTAGTACTTTTTGTTAAGCCCAAACATTCCCAGAGGTAGTTGTCACTAAATGCCCTATATGCCCTATATACCTGGATAAGATCTCCTCTTAGATATCTGTAAGAGACACTTTACAAGTTCAGATGTATTAGTCTTTCATAATAACTTAAATATTCACATCCATGGATACCCTTGGTATATTTCCATTGTACTCCAGTTTACTTATGCTTGTTTTTTTATAGGGTTTGCATATTGCTATTCCATACTCAAGTCTGGGTCTAATGTAACTAACAAACAATGACTTCATTATTTTTTTTATTTCCTAGACTTTATAAATCTTTTTATTCAACCTATAGTTCTATAACTATCATTAACCAATTGGTTGATATGATTAGAAAAACTCATAGCTGAATCTACCCATATACCCTGGTCCTTAAAGGAGCCTACAGTTTCAAGCACTGTGTGCTGATTTAAATACTCACCTTTCAATTTATGCCTACCAAATCTCATATGCTTAGTTTTTGATGAATTTATCAACATATTATTCTCCTGTGCCCAAATGATTAATTTAGTCAAGTTATTTTGCAGACATGCCTTAGCTGAAACACATGCAATCAGTTTACTCAATTGCAGGTCGTCTGCATATAGACTGTAGAGCACTTGAGATGAAAAAGTTAGGTCTGAAAGATACAATCTAAACAAGTAAGGGCCTAGGACAGAGCCCTGTGGGACACCCTGACTGTAGACCAAGCCAAATACAATCAGGGGAGACAAGGTGCATGGATTAAACCATAAATGTAAAGTCCAAAAGAAAGAAATCCAGCACCAGGAGAAGTTGAAAATAAATATTTAAATATTTTTATTGTGGCAAACCCCAAAAATCCATAAGCAGCAAACCGGTTTCCGCTGGGTAATAGCCTTCTTCAGTGCATTAGTGTATAGAGACAGGTCCACATACTTTTATGGGTATAAAGACAATAAAATTAATTACAGTCCTCTATTGATTGTTACAAGCATATTAGCTTAACTCATTCAGGCCTGGACTGAATAATGCACCTAGCCTAATAATCCATCCTGACTCTTTTTGGTTTAAAATAGAGTGTCATCCTGATTTACATGTTTTATTACATTGAATTCTATCAATTATAGTGAATGTGAATTTTTCAGTTCTGTGGTTCAAAGTGTGTTTATATAGGGCATTGGATAATCTTTTGTTTTTGATGTCACTTAAATGTTCATTAATTCTGAATCTAAAAGTTCTGGATGTCTGCCCTACGTAGAACGCAGAGGAAAAACAGGTAGCTAAATAGATTACCCAATCGCTACTGAATATAGGGACCAAACCACTTCCAATAAATATACCTCACAACCCATTAGGCTAATAACTACTTTTGGATGCAACACCAATTGGTTTAGGAATGTTATCAATAATCATTGGGATATTTTATTGGCTCATGAAAAATTAGGTAATTTTCTTACACCTTGTTGTTTATTTTCATATCACAGAGGCAGAACCATCAACTCACATTTTACCCATTATAAACATCATACTGAGCCCATCAAACAACAAACCACCTTGTTTGGAGACAGATTGTCAGGTTGTATAGCTTGTGGTCATTGAAGTGCTTGCAAATATATAGTTAAAGCAAAGGAATTCACCAACAAAAATACATCAAGAGTCTATGACATAAAATGTTTTGTAATAACTGACTTCTATCTTGTTGATCAGCAAAACTCTGTGCCTGATTCAAAGATTCTACCTGACAACCTCTATTGAGAAATCTTTGAGTAAGATCATATTGGCAGGGCCCATGAGTTTGCTCAGAGGAACATATACGTTTAATACGTAGATATTGAGATTTGGGAATATTCCGGATGATATGGCGTGGGTGATGGCTGGAAGCATGTAATAAGGTGTTGTATTGTGGACATTTTCTGTAAACCTGTGTTTCCAATGTATGATCTGTCTGTCTAGTGATAGACACATCCAAGAAAGTTATATTTTGATATTCAATATTGAGTGTAAATTGGATTCCCCATTTGTTATTCTATAAACTCCTTGGCAAAGACCTCATCAACCTGCCACACCATCCAACAATCATCCAGATAGCATCTCCAAATATCTATCCGGTCCAAGAATAGATTGTGGTTATCATCGTATATGAGCTGTTCCTCTAGATATCCCATAAAAAAGTTGGCATAGATGGGAGCAAAGGATGCTCCCATTGCCATACCTTGAACCTGCCAATGACACCTCTCATGAAAATAAAAGACATTTTTGGACAACACATGTTCCGTCAAACAAACAAATAATGTGTTAAAACCAGGAGTGTATAGATCCGATCTATCAAGCCAGAATTGAATAGCCTCTAGTCCTGCCCAGTGTGGAATGCTGGTATACAATGAGGTGGCATCTAGTGTACTTAGATACCAGCTTGGTTCTAATTGTGTGTACTGGATGATATTAAGAAATTGTATAGTGTCTTTGATTTTAGACCTAACCAGAGGTAGCAAAGGCTGTAAATATTCAGTTAAGATAGCTGATAAAGGTTCTGTTAAAGAACCCCTGCCAGATACTATCGGTTGTCCTGGAGGATTAGTAGAATGTCTGTGTTTCTTAGGCAAGAGATACAGATATTGTGGTTGAGGATCAGAAACCTTAAGTTGTTTACAAGTCTTTTGACAAATAATGCCTTCCTCAATGGCTAGGTCTAGAAAAGAATCAATTTCTTTCTTGAAATTGGGAGTTGGGTCTAGGACCATCTGTATGTAAGAACAGATGTCTGATAGCTGTTTCTATGCCTTGGCATAATGCATACTCCAGTCCATGATAACTACCGCCCCTCCCTTGTCTGCTGGCAAAATAACTAGATTCTGTTTCTTGCTAAGATTTTGTAGGGCTAATCGTTCAGGTCTGGATAGGTTATGTTTAATATGGTGTAATTCATAATGAAAATGAAGATCTTTAAGTACACACTCCTTAAACACTGCGACATGTTTGTCCATTGGAGGCATAAAACTGGATTTCCCAAATCGAAAATCAGTAGATCTTTGAGTATCCTGTGTATCAGAAAAAATACTTTTAAGTTAAGTAATCTACAGAAATCATTGACATCATTCAGGAGAGTATGTTCGGGAACCAAAAAAGATGGTACAAAATTGAGACCCTTATTGAGCAGTTTTATTTCAGCATCGACAAGTTATAGGAGGAAATATTGTGTACATTATCAATATTCAATGATATGTTATCTTCTCCGATAGCTGTTGAATGTTGTGCATTCCTTCTGTGTTTCCTGCCCCCCCCCCCATGTTTCTTCCACCTAAAGGGTCTCTGGTTTCCTCTTGGCCGCTGGAGATTCTTGGGTAGATAAAGAATCTGAATTAGTAATGGAGGATGAGTCATCCCCTGATGTCCCACTATAGCCCTGTTCTTTATTTCTTAATATAGATCGTGGTCTTTTCTTCCTGTTAATTGCCTTAGGACTAGAACCATAAAAATGCACATTTTTTTGTGTCACAAAAGGCTTACCCTTGTCGTAATCCATAGTGTCCCTATGGAATTTATGTGTTTTTTTTTCTTAATCAGCTGTTTCTCTAATAATGATAGATCTTTAGCCAAATTATTCAAATCTTTACTGAAAAAGGGTTCTGCCTCATAGACCTTAACCTCTTCACAATTAGCAGTAACCTCTAATATGCACTGGTTTATTGTTCTCTCGTAGTAATCAGTTAAAGCATCCACAAAAAGCATGGATGCTTTGTGTTGTGCTTGGGTCCAGTCATGGGATAGTTGGTCATCTATCTGGTTCACCAAAGGTTGGATCCGGACTCTTAAGCCTCTTGGAGTGATATCCTTTAACTTGTAGGCTTTAAATAATTTGAGATGCCATATGTTGGACCTAAGGGTCCTCATATTTTTTGTCATCTTCTGGAATAAGACACCACAAAGACTGTCCGGATCCTCCCTTTCTAAAGTGGAATTTGTTGAGTTGGGTTGTGTTAGACCAAAAATCTCTAAATTGTCACGGTCTGCTGATAGTCCCTCCAATAGCTTGGTGAGATCCATGTCTATGTGTATTCCTGATTAATGAAAAAAGTTTCAATATCCAAGCCAAAAGGACAAATATATGTTGTTAAATGTATTACTAAGTGAAATAAATCTATATGGTCCCCACAGAGAGATCAGGCGTGACTATAGGACCACACCTCAAGCCATCCAAATATAAATAGTAATAGTAATTGGTAGATGAATACATCCAAAAAAAAAAAAAAGGATTATAAACAGCCTGTAAAAACTAGTTCTCAAATATCGATCCAGCAGCAAAAAAACTTTTGTATGGGTAGCCAACTTTCGTCTCTGCCACCCACTAATATATGTTTTGGCTGTAAATGTAGAGCTCCAAAATGTCACAAAGTGTAAAAATTGAAGTAAACTAGTAACTTATATAAGACTTATATATATATATATATATATATATATATATATATATATATATATATATATATATATATATATATATATATATATATATATATATATATATATATATATATATATATATATATATACCAGACAGTAAAGGATGACCGACAAACGTCTCTACCACCTATCAGAAACTTTTAGACCCAAAAAAACATGAAATTATTGATTATATCCATGAACACAAATTATAGTCACAATCAAATCAGTGTACACTATCTTTAAAGGGACTGACCTTTCGTCTCCATCCCTAAAAATCACAAATGGGTGTACCCAAATTTTTGGGTCAATGGATATCTCATATATAAATATAACCAATATCTACATGATGTAATGCCACAGGTATCACCCTATGGCCAAAGTTCTTAGATATTCCTGGAGAATATTATTGGAGCCAAACAAAAAAATCATCCACCAATTACTGTTTAACTGCAAAATGTTCCTTCTGAAGTTTATAATTTACAGAAAAGCCCCCATCTAGCTATTGAAGACCATATAAAATCTATATTAGGGATCCCAAAAATGAGGCCCCAAAAATTGTTCCAAAAATGAATGTTTGGCTTGGAATTGAATCCTAATACAAATTAGTCATATCAGGGTTTGAGGACTGCGTTATCAGCAGCTGCTGTGGAAATAGTATCCAGTTGTCATAACCAAAAAGAGTAAAAAGATTTTGTTACTAAATGTCTACCAAGAACCAAAGGTGAACCAGAATATAATAAACTGAAACACCAACTCAACTCATGTATCAATTTGTGTAGATCAAACAATGTGTATGCCAACCAAGAAAAACCTTGAAAAATCGTTAATAGTATAATTCTAATAAAAAGTTGCATAGGCCTGCTGTCGGCAAGTATTTCTATCCCCATCCACCATAGGCCCAAAACAACTAATGTTTAAATATGTTCCTGCCTGTAAATATATAGATTAATGTTATCAAAAGATTGAAAAATAGACCTGTCTTGAAGACAAATTGAATCACGTGTATAATGTAAAAATGGAGTGAACACAAACATGCATTTTACTCAATACATATGGTTTTAAATGGTCACTCAAATAGTCAAACTGAGTAACAATTCAAAAAGATGGCGAGCCTGCCATTAACAAATATGATGTAAAGTGATCCAGCAAAAATCAGCCCAGATCTTAAATAATTAGCAAATAGTGAAGTCCCAAACAGCAGCGCATATAAGATAGTCCAAGCACATTCTATCAGCCATAAACTAGGAACAAGTTGTATTTAATCACCAATCTGTGATTGATAGTTCCAAAAGTATAGAATCCAAAGTCCACCCAACAGTCGTTCTCCTTCTAAATCCATATTGATGGTACCGCCTGGCCACAAAAGTTACTGTTGATGGGTTTTAAACATACATGAATAGCAGAAATGAATACAGATGGTGCCCTGCCAAGATTTAGCCCAAACCAAACAGTACATCCAAAAACACCGTACTAGATCACCCATATAAATCCAAAAAGAGACAAATGTGATATAAGCCCTTATGGCCAATAAGAACCCATTAGTTTGAATCTTGTCCCAAGATCTCAACAGATGTATGTGAAATAATATTTGAAAAAAAAAAACAGTTTGGCAGCCAAAGGGTAATGTTATATCATGAAAAGATATATTAACAGTACCTGATCCCAACGACTAGTAATGATGGCCAAGGTGGCAGCCAAAGGGTTATATCACAAAAAGACATGTTAACAGTACCTGATCCAAATGACTGGTAATGAGAAAGCAATGTCCAAGGTGTTGGTCCATAAATGTTGTAACTTGCTTGAAAGAGAATTAGCCACCAAACCCTAAAGTAGGGAAACTTCGCATTGAGTCATAACCGGAACAACAACTGCAAAAGTAAAATACCTTAATATCCTCCCGATAGGAAGAGTACCAAATTCAAAAAGTGATTCAAAATGACATAAGTCCCAAAGGAGTTAAAAAATATATAACAATGCCTGTCTCAGATTATATGCGAAGGGTAGAAAGCCACTGATTTAGATGCATTTTCCCCATGAGCCTCCAGCGTGTGCTCAACCAAAATGTAGACCAAACCAAATACAGGCAGGGGAGACAATGTACACATATTAAACCATAAATGTAAAGTCCAAAAGAAAGAAATCCAGCACCAGGAGAAGTTGAAAATGAATATTTAAATATTTTTATTGTGGCAAACCCCAAAAATCGATAAGCAGCAAACTGGTTTTGGCTGGGTAATGGCCTTCTTCAGTGCATATATATAGGGAGAGCTAGCCGATATGATGGAGAGAAGGAAGGTTGATATATTGTGCGTGCAAGAGACCAGATGGAAGGGAAGTAAGGCCAAGTGTATAGGAGGCGGGTTCAAATTGTTCTATCATGGTGTGGATGGCAGAATAAATGGGGTAGGGGTTATCCTAATGGAACAGTATGCCAAGAGTGTTTTGGAGGTGAAGAGAGTGTCTGATAGAGTGATGTTTATGAAGCTTGAAATTGATGGTGTAATGATGAATGTTGTTAGTGCATATGCTCCACAAGTTGGGTGTGCATTGGATGAGAAAGAAACATTTTGGAGTGAGTTGAATGAAGTGGTGGTGAGTGTACCCAAGGGTGAGAGACTAGTGATTGCAGCGGACTTCAATGGGCATGTTGGTGAAGTGAACAGAGGGAATGAGGAAGTGATGGGTAGGTATGGTGTTAAGGAGAGGAATGCAGAAGGTCAGATGATTGTGGATTTTGTGAAAAGGATGGACATGGCTGTGGTGAATATGTATTTTAAGAAGAGGGAGGAGCATAGGGTGACGTACAAAAGTGGAGGAAGATGCACACAGGTGAATAATATCCTATGTAGGAGGGCCAGTATGAAGGAGAGTGGAGACTGTAAAGTGGTGATTGGGGAAAGTGTAAGTTAAGCAGCATAGAATGGTGGTCTGTAGGATGACGGTGGTGATCAAGAAGCAGAGGAGGACTGTGAAAGCAGTGCCAAGGAATAAATGGTGGAAGTTAAAAAAGGGTGCTTGTGAGGTGGAGTTCAGGGAAGAGTTAAGACAGGCACTGGTAGGCAATGAAGAGTTACCGAATAGCTGGGTAACTACAGCAGAGCTAGTAAGGGAGACTGCTAGGAAGGTGCTTGGTGTGACATCTGGACATAGGAAGGAGGACAAGGAGACATGGTGGCGGAATGAGGAAGTACAGGAGAGTATACAGAGGAAGAGGGTGGCGAAGAAGAAGTGGGATTGTCAAAGAGATGAAGAAAGTAGACATGAGTATAAGGAGATGAGGCGCATGGCAGAGAGAGAGGTGACGAAGGCTAAGTTTAAGGCATATAGAGAGTTGTATGAGAGATTGGACACAAAAGAGGGAGGAAAGGACCTGTACCAATTGGCTAGACAGAAGGACAGAGCTGGGAAAGATGTGCAGCAGGTAAGGGCGATAAAGGACAGTGAGGGAAACGTACTCACAAGTGAGGAGAGTGTGTTGAGTAGATGGAAAGAGTGAATGAACAGAATGAGAGAGAAGGTTGGATGATGTAGGGATAGTGAATCAGGAAGTGAAGCAGATTAGCAAGGTGGAAGTAAGGACAGCTATGAATAGGATGAAGAATGTAAAGGTTGTTGGCCCAGATGACATACCAGTGGAGGCACGGAGGTGCTTAGGAGAAATGGCAGTGGAATTTTTAACCAGATTGTTTAATGAAATTTTGGAAAGGCAGAGGATGCCTGAGGAGTGGAGAAAAAGTGTTTTGGTACCTATCTTTAAGAATAAGAGTGATGTGCAGAGCTGCAGTAATTACAGAGGGATACAACTGATCAGTCACAGCTTGAAGTTGTGGGAAAGAGTAGTGGAAGCTAGGTTAAGAAGGGAGGTGATGATTAGTGATCAGCAGTATGGTTTCATGCCAGGAAAGAGCACTACAGATGCAATATTTGCTCTGAGAGTGCTGTTGGA
The DNA here is from genome assembly GCF_019279795.1 of Protopterus annectens. NCBI lineage: Eukaryota > Metazoa > Chordata > Ceratodontiformes > Protopteridae > Protopterus > Protopterus annectens. The sequence continues at coordinate 305,695,776 of NC_056730.1, read as the reverse complement.
GAAATACAGAGAAGGTCAGAAGGAGTTGCATTGTGTCTTTCGGGACTTAGAGAAAGCATATGACAGGGTGCCTAGAGAGGAGTTGTGGTATTGTATGAGGAAGTCTGGAGTGGCAGAGAAGTATGTAAGAGTGGTACAGGATATGTACAAGGGTAGTGTGACATTGGTGAGGACTGCGGTGGGAGTGACATATACATTTAAGGTGGAGGTGGGATTACATCAAGGATCAGCTCTGAGCCCTTTCTTATTTGCAGTGGTGATGGACAGGTTGACAGATGAGATTAGACAGGAGGCCCCGTGGACTATGATGTTTGCAGATGACATTGTGATATGTAGTGAGAGTAGGGACCAGGTTGAGGAGACCCTGGAGAGGTGGAGATATGCTTTAGAGAGGAGAGGAATGAAGGTCAGCAGGGCTAAAACTTAATATATGTGTGTAAATGAGAGGGAAGGTAGAGGAATGGTGAGGATGCAGGGAGTAGAGTTGGTAAAGGTGGATGAGTTTAAGTACTTGGGATCAACAGTTCAGAGTAATGGTGAGTGTGGAAGAGAGGTGAAGAAGAGAGTACAGGCAGGATGGAATGGGTGGAGAAGAGTGTCAGGAGTGATTTGTGACAGACGGGTACCAGTAAGAGTGAAAGGGAAGGTCTACAAGAGGGTAGTGAGACCAGCTATGTTATATGGGTTGGAGATGGTGGCAGGAGTCAGAGCTGGATGTGGCAGAGTTAAAGATGTTAAGATTTGCACTGGGTGTGACTAGGATGGACATGATTAGGAATCAGTATATTAGAGGGTCAGCTCAGGTTGGACAGTTTGGAGACAAAGCAAGAGAGGTGAGATTGCATTGGTTTGGACATGTGCTGAGGAGGGATGCTGGGTATATTGGGAAAAGGATGCTAAGGATGGAGCTGCCAGGTAAGAGGAAAAGAGGAAGGCCTAAGATAAGGTTTATGGATGTGGTGAGAGAGGACATGCAGGCAATTGGTGTGAAAGAGCATGATGCAGAGGACAGGAAGAAATGGAAACAGATGATCCGCTCTGGTGACCCCTAATGGGAACAGCCGAAAGAAGATGATGATGATTGATTGGTTACAAGCAAATTAGCTTAAATCATTCAGGCCAGAATTGAATAATGTCCCTAGCCTAATAATCCATCCTGACCCCTTTTGGTTTAAAATAGAGTGCCATCCTGATTTACATGTTTTATTACATTGAATTCTATCAATTATAGTGAATGTGAATTTTGCAGTTTTGTGGTTCAAAGTGTGTTTATATAGGGCACTGGATAACCTTTTGTTTTTGGTGTCACTTAAATGTTCACTAATTCTGAATCTAAAAGGTCTGGATGTTTGCCCTACGTAGAACGCATTGCAAAAACAGGTAGCTCAATAGATTACCCAATCGCTACTCCAGTTCCCAAAACATCATATGTCATAGACTCTTGATGTATTTTTGCTGGTGAATTCCTTTGTTTTAACTATATATTTGCAAGTACTGCAATGACCACAGGCTATACAACCTGACAATCTGTCTCCAAACAAGGTGGTTTGTTGTTTGATGGGCTCAGTATTATGTTTATAATGGGTAAAATGTGAGTTGATGGTTCTGCCTCTGTGATATGAAAAGAAACAACAAGTTGTAAGAAAATTACCTAATTTTTCATGAGCCAACAAAATATCCCAATGATTATTGATAATGTCCCTAAACCAATTGGCATTGCATCCAAAAGTAATTACTAGCCTAATGGGTTGTGAGGTATATCTTTGAATCAGGCACAGAGTTTTGCTGATCAACAAGATAGAAATCAGTTATTACAATATAGGGACCAAACCACTTCCACTAAATATACCTCACAACCGATTAGGCTAGTAACTACTTTTGGATGCAACACCAATTGGTTTAGGGACATTTTCAATAATCATTGAGATATTTTGTTGGCTCATCAAAAATTAGGTAATTTTCTTACACCTCGTTGTTTATTTTCATATCGCTGAGGCAGAACCATCAACTCGCATTTTACCCATTATAAACATCATACTGAGCCCATCAAACAACAAACCACCTTGTTTGGAGACAGATTGTCAGGTTGTATAGCCTGTGGTCATTGCAGTACTTGCAAATATATAGTTAAAACAAAGGAATTCACCAGCAAAAATACATCAAGAGTCTATGACATAAAATATTTTGGGAACTGCAGTAGCGATTGGGTAATCTATTTAGCTACCTGTTTTTGCTCTGTGTTCTACGTAGGGCAATCATCCAGACCTTTTAGATTCAGAATTAGTAAACATTTAAGTGACATCAAAAACAAAAGGTTATCCAATGCCCTATATAAACTCACTTTGAACCACAAAACTGCAAAATTCACATTCACTATAATTGATTTAATTCAATGTAATAAAACATGTAAATCAGGATGGCACTCTATTTTAAACTAAAAGGAGTCAGGATGGATTATTAGACTAGGTGCATTATTCAATCCTGGCCTGAATGAGTTAAGCTAATTTGTTTGTAACCAATCAATAGAGGACTGTAATTAATTTTATTGTCTTTATACCTATAAAAGTATGTGGACCTGTCTCTATAGACTAATGCACTGAAGAAGGCTATTACAAAGCCGAAACCGGTTTGCTGCTTATGGATTTTTGGGGTTTGCCGCAATAAAAATATTTAAATATTTATTTTCAACTTCTTTCTTTTGGACTTTACACCCTGACTGTAACCAAGGATTTTGCCTGTCTAGTTGTTGTATGATACTTGCCATGTCCTATTTGTAAGCCATGCGGCTATCCATCTTATCAAGAGTACAGCAATAACTAGTTGTACAAATTTATTGATCAGTGTTATGTGTATGACCCTGTCAAATGCTGAAGTTAAATCTATATAAATTACATCACAGCACAATTTTTCATTCATAGTTGTTATTATATTGTTATAGAACATCATGTTACAGGTGGTAATAGATCTGTTTTCAACATATGAATGCTTATACCTGATTTCAGGTCCCAACCTATCCAATTCTGACAATAACTTATCCAATATTACCTTCTCCATTATTTTTCCACAACATGAAAGTAGACTTAAGGGTCTGTATGACTCTGGGTTTGTCCTACTCCCCTTTCCCTTAAAGATAGGTTTAATAAGTGCATGTCTCCAATCTTCTGAATCTCCCCATATTTATATGACCTACTGAATAATAGATATAATGGCACTATAAGTTCTTGCTGAAGTGTTCTCAGGTCATTGTTACTAATTCTGTCTCCTCCCTGCACTTTGTATGCAGTTTGCGCAGTTCTTTTTCAATATAATCTAATTTGATTCCAGTATCTGGGGTTACCTGGGTGTCACTAGGACAACTTACCACCCATTTTGTGGAGCCAACGTTTTTTGCTTTAGATTTTGTAAATATATCTATAATCTGTTGTGTCTGAGAATAAATTTTAGAGTCGGCACACAGTTTATCAATTTGTGTGTCTTTACTTCTTCCACATATTATGTATCTATAAAAGTTTCTTATTTATTCAATATCTTTATATACATTTTCTTAAATTTTTTTTCTTGATCTTATCTCATACTATGCTTAATCTGTTTGTTCAGCTTGTTTATTTCAGTTTTCAAAGTTGTAGTTCAACCTCTCTCTCATTTCTTATATTTTTTGTCTCTCGCCTTAATCAGGTATCTTGTTCTTATGGAACCCCCCCCCCCAATGTTGTGGCCCTAGATCCTGATGTTAAACGTTTTTTTGAATTTTTGCACTCAGTTTCTCTTTCAAAACTTTCCACATTCCATTTAGAGTTTTTCCACTAAACATCTCACTCCCGTTAGTTTTACATAGTGACTGTTTTGCTTCCTCATAATCTGTAATTAACCTTCTGTGCATTGGCTTAGATTTAAGTTTGGCAGAATTATCTAGCAACAAATTAACCTTTATAACCCCATACTGACATGTAGACATCTTTAGTGCAATTCATCCATCTATCCATCCATCCACAACCCCTTTTCCCATTTTTGCACACCAGGATGGGGTGTCCCTTCAACAGTCACAATCATCTATAGCCAAGGTTTACATTTATTTACTCCATAAATCCACTTGGTGTCATACCTACGTATAATGAAAATAATGCTTAAGGGATATCACAGCTGCTTAGCAAGGTCAGTGGTGATCAAGGAGAAACAGAAAAATAAATTAATGGAAGGCATCAATATAAAACAAGAGATGAGAAAAGAAATCGCTCTAAGTTTTCTAACAAATAGAATATCTGTACCAGAGTAGTTTATTCATCTCTTGAGCTAAATGATAAATCAAACTGTTTTCAGCATAATTATGTCTGAACATTGTTATTTACTAGGCAGGCAGTACAAGACATTTGACATAAAGGTTAAGGTGTTTACCTTACAGACATAAGGTGCAGTGTTTGATTCTCCCATGAGGTAATTAGTTACGCATAAAATAGCCCATAAGGGCAGCTAGTCAACTATGAACATAAATATATGCCAGCAATAAAGGTAAACTGAAATTTAGGTTCCCTGAATTTGACAATGAAAAATTATAAGGTAAAATATAGCAAATCATAACCGCATTGTCATAAATACAAAAACATTTTTCTAATAAGCAACAGACGGTGCAGATCAATGTATATTGTAAAAACGTTTCTTGAGAACTGATTTTAGACTGAGGTCTAGGATATAGCATAAATATATTTTGTAAATGCATTTCAATAAACTCTGATTTTTGACAGAGGTTTAGTGTATGAATGGCTTAAGAGATTTTCTTTTTATCCCTGGGTTTAATATCTGACATCATTATTTATATACTGCTTGAATCTAACCAAGTCACTCAATAAGGCCAAAATTCTCAAGTAACCTTATAAAACAAAATTAAAAAAATGGTGGCAAGATAGTTTTATTTAATTACTGAATTTACTGAATCATCGAAACAAGAACATTAGTGATAATTGCAACGTATAAAAAATTTTAAGAGGTAGAGGTTATCAAATATTACTTCCCTTGTTTTAGTTTATCATGTTGATTCATTTTGCATGCATGAATTCATAAAAACTTTAAAACTCATAAATGAAATATATCAAAATATTTGCTAGTCAGTTTACATTGAGGCATGATGTCATGACTATGACCCAGTAAATCTTGACTCAGGCACAGAGCCAGGTGCTGAAGTTGCTGGCTGAGGAGAGACCAAAATAATGAGGTCAGGCCAACACACTTTTTCCAGATTTGAAGGTGAGGGATGAGTTCACGGATACGCATTCTACCTGCAATCTCTGGTACAGACTGGAGATGAGCTAAGGTATGTTCCTTTAAATAAGGTAGGACTATAAGGGCTGCAGTACCTGAATAACAGGTGATGTGACCTTGCAATGCCATATTACTTGCCTATCCCTTAGACCCTTGTGAGCGTTCACAGGGGAAAGACATATGAATAATAAAATCCCAATACCTGTTTTGATGACAACAGTAATGAAACTGGCCCTCATCTGTAAAGGAAAGAATGGGACTAGTAGTAATGATCAGCTAGGTGGTTAGCAGGCACAGGAGCCAACTGATACTAGATAATAAATAAGTAAATAAAGATGCCAAAAGCATAGTATTAGCCACAGAGACTCATGATTTTCCAACATACATCATCACTGTTTCTTTTAATGACACTATTGCAGAACTAGAACTAGGCTAAGCAGTTTAGCATTTGTCGTCATGAGTAAAATTAGTGTGTACAGGTCAGGGAAGATGCTGTACCCAGACAGGGGCACAACCTCAGGGAAGATTCTGTAACCCAGGTGTGCACAAGTCATGTAGATTCTGTAATCCAGACATGTGGACAAGTCAAGGAAGATTCTGCAACCCAGACATGTGCACAACCTCAGGGAAGATTCTGTCACCCAGACATGAGCACAGCCTTAGGGATTATTCTGTCACCCAGATGTGTACAACCTCAGGAAAGATTCTGTAACCCAGACAAGTGCACAACCTTAGGGAATATTCTGTAACCCAGAAGTGCCCAACCTCTGGGAAGAGTCTATAGCGCAGATAATTTGCACAACTCAGACATGTGCACAACCTCAGGGAAGAGTCTATAGCGCAGATAATTTGCACAACCTCAGGGAAGAGTGTGTAACCCAGACATGTGCACAAGTCAGGGAAGAATCTGTAACCCAGAAATGTGCACAAGTCAGGGAAGATTCTGTAACCCAGACATGTGTACAATCTCAGGGAAGCTTCTGTAACCCAGACAAGTGCACAGCCTTAGGAAATATTCTGTAACTCAGACAAGTGCACAACCTCATGAGATTCTGAAACCCAGACGTGCACAGCCTCAGGGAAGATTTTTTAATCCAGACATATGTACAACGTCAGGGGAGATTCTGTAACTCAGACATCTGTACATCCTCAGGGAAGAGACTGTAGCCCTCCACAGCAACATAATTTTATTAGCAGTAATACTGAAAGCACATAAACATAATCCCAGGCATTCACAAATGCATATTTTTGGTGCAGGAGCAGTATAACTGCTCCTGAGTGGAAAATGGCTGCCTCGCGATCCAGGTACATGCCGTTTTGACGTGCATGAGTACTCTAACACTGTTCCTGCATGAAAACCCATACAGGATGCTAATCACCTCATTTGCTGGTGAAAACCATGCAAATGAGGTGAATTAGTGATTCACCAACCTGCCAGGTCTCCTTGCAGGAACAGTGTTATTTGCAGAAATGTATTCGGTTACTAACCAAATACATTTCTGCAAAAAATACAATGGAGGCATGTCATCTATCAAAAAAAGCATGTATTAGAGCAGTTATGCATGCCAATGGCAAAATATATGGCCATTGGCATGCAAAACTGCTCCCTATGAATAAAAAATAAACTTTTATTTTTGTTGGCTGATCTCAGCTATTGAATATGTGGGAAGTGGCAAGCAAATGGGAGGGAGCAGAAAATTAAAAAAAAGGGTGAAAACATAAATATTATGGAAAACTGCTTTCTGACAGTATAGTCAGTGGCATGCAGAAAGTAAACAATGGCAGGGAACAGTAGTTGCTATGGTGGAAGGATCGTGTGTAGTACAGTAACTGGGGATTAAGGCAGTGGGGTATGTTAATGAGGGGACTTATACCGAATCACAAATTTCTTCTAAATGTCACACTGCACCTAACCGTGTAGGTGCTCTAACACCGCCATGTAGACAGGAGGAGCAACTAACATGACAAGGTTGTGTGTCATGCTTGCTGTAAGCACATTGGAGCTCTGTTGGCTGGATTTGTGCTTAGCTAAGCACAGCTGAGCAAGGGGTTATGTCTGAGGCTGTATAATCTTATTCCATGAACTGAGGAGCATGTTTGCAGCAAGGGGAGGGACATTTCTTGCTGTTTACACTAGCTAAATGAGTCTGGGTGGTGCACCAGCTATTAAACAGGAAGGACATAGGAAAAGTAAAAGGAAATAGCAGAACAAGGGAAATGTAGTATAAACAGCAATATGGGATACTGCAACACACAATGGACCATTGAAAGCACTCATTAATACAGTTAGCAGGTGGCTGCATAGCTGAAAATGGGAGGAGATATAAAAAACATTGAAGGGCAACAGCGCAATAAAGGAGAAATGATGTAAAAATCACTAATATGGGACTCTTGCAACTTACAATGGGCAGGCAAAGCACATAATAATACAGTTGGCAGGTGGCTGCATAGTTGATAGTGGGAGGAGATGTAAGTAAGAAATAATTAAAAAAAGGCAACAGAAGAATAAAGGCAAACATGCAAAAATGACCACTAATGCCTCTAACTTTCATAGTGGTCAATTCAAAGCCATGAATAATATAGTTGGCAGCTGGAATGTATCATAGACTCAATCACACAGGCAGCAGTTGAAGCACACCACTATTAAGTATGCAAACACCCTTCATTCTGTTTTTACCCACAAACTTTGCACCTTTGGAGTAAACCTGGCAATTTTAACTGACAAAATGCTAGGGGCTGCCATCACTTTGATACATCAGTATGTGCTGGAGGCTGACGGTGGTGAGGAGGATAATGCTGACAACCACCCAGACTCAGGAGGAGGAGAAGAGTGTTCAGAACAAGGGTAACCTACCAGGGGCCACATGACCTGGAGATATTAGAGCATTACAGGGTGGACAGGGACATACTTTAGCAAACTATGGTGCTGTGCCGGCCCCACCTCACATCCAGAACGAACAGAGGGGAACCCATCCCAGTGGATACTAAGGTATGTGCAGCCTTAAGAATACTAGCTACAGGTACTTTCCAAAGACCTACTGGGGATATAATGGGGCTGTCACAGGCATCTGCATCTAGAGTACTCCAGCAGTTCCTGGATGCTATGCTACCAAATGCCTGTGACCACATATACTTCCCCAACACCCATGAGGAATTGACCAGCAATATGCATCTCTTCTACCATGTAGCTGAATACCTGGAGGTACTGGGTGCCATAGACTGCATGCACATCCACATCAAAGCACCACCTGGTATGCAGGGTAGGGTCTACACAAATTGCAAGGACTCCCCCTCCATCAACTGCCAAGTCATGTGCAATACCCAGGGCATTATCATGAATGTGTGTTTTGGCAGCCCTGGATGCTATCATGCTCCCACATCTGGCATTCCTCACAGCTGTATCAGGGATTTGCCAGTGGGGACATCCTGTATGGCCATTTGGTGGGGGATGCTGGCTATGCACTGGAGCCATGGATGATGACACCCATCAGAAATGCACACACACCCATGCAAGAATGCCATAATGAGGCACACGCACATACCAGGATCATTATAGAGCATGTGTTTGGGATGCTCAAGTCACGGTTCCACTGCCTGGACATATCTGGTGAAGCCTTGCAGTATTCTCCAGTCACATGTGCACACATGTTCATAGTATGTGCTATGCTACACAATATGATCCTGCAGAAACAGCTGCAGCAGGAACAGGATGGGGAAGGGCCACACAACCCCCCATCATTGCCAAGGTCCCCACAGGCAGAGAGGGACTCAGACAAGGAACCCCCTGAGCCAACCCCTGTAGACAGATGGAGGTGTGCCCAATATGGCCAAGCCTTGGCCAAGAGGCAACGCAATAGCACACACACCTGACACCTCTCTCTACTCGCACACACAGTAAAAAGGGATGACACACACATCACACTACCTGTAACTTACCCTGTATAGGCAGTGTACTGTGTGCATCCAACATAGCCAGCCCTCAAGCTCCATGCACACAACTGCCACATACACAAGGTAAGTCAGTTGCCTTAACAGTAAATTAATGTATCAATATGTTCTGCCAGCATATGTATGGTATTGCTCCATGCATGCAAGGGAATGGGGTGGACTACTGGGATAGCAGCAGACAACTGACAGCTGTGTGGGACACCATGAAATGCCTGGCCAATACTAGCCTCCCAACACTATGCAGTAGTACCAAGGTGGCAAATCCTACTGCAGTATGTGTATGGGGCCAACTAACTGAGGGTTCATAGCTCACAGCCATGAATGTCAGTGTGAGGTCCCATACCAACCCCTCAGATCCACACAGCAAGTCAGCTGTAGAAAACCAGAGAGACATGTCTGGAAAAGCTCCACAAATGGTAGTAATGTTGAATCACCCCTACAGACCCACACAGTCATAGCACAGCAGGTCTTGCAGTTGCAGTAAGCCTATAAAGAGTAACAAGTCTGACATGCAAATATATGCTATTATAATCTCACCTGTGCTCTTTACTGATATGCCTGTAGTCCCCAGGACAGAGCACAATAGTATGGTAAATGGAATCAAAATATAAAGCAAATATCAGCACAGTCTCTGCAAATGTCTACAGTTGACAGGTGTCCCCAACCCCATATACTCACAGAAATGCAGTAACATGTATGTTTGCAGGGAAATAGCAGCATAACACAGGTTGCTAGGGCTATCCCAATACACATGTAAACATGTTGCATGTGCTCAATATGCAGGGATCAATGAGCTATGTCCATGTGTGGTCGATACTGTCAGGATCTAGCCAGCATGTTTTCCTGGCTGTCATCTTGTACTGCCCTAGGTACAGCCTGTCTGTCACAGGGCCATGTGCAGATAATAGCAGTCCCAATGATTATGCATGTCAGTGACACCTATTACTCTGCCACTAACATAACTGAAAGTCACAGTGCTATGTGGAATATACTATACATATAATGGACTTCTTGAGGGCTGTGTAGCTGAGGTGCTAGGGCTTTTGTGAATAATCATGATTCTTAGTACTGTTGCCAGTGGTCATTGCCAATATGACTTTTTTCCTCTGTGTACTTCTGTATACAATGGACATGCCTGCACAGTACAATACAGTCTGTACCCACACCCATAACACCAAACCTCTGACAGCAACATGTCTGAACAAGGGCAGAAGTAAATGTGGAACAAAGACACAATGATAGGCATGTGCGGTAAATATTGCCTGACATACTGAGAAAGTCGGTAGCGTGAGGGGTTTGCAGTAGCGAGAATTGTCTGAAGGTTATGTAGGCTGACACAGTAATGTCTGTCAATATGTTGTAACATCACTCTTTAATTATACTGAAATGACTTGTCATAAAAACATGTTTATGCAGACTGGACAAAACCTCTAGCAGACCACCTGGACAATCTGCCAAAAAATGTACAGCAGACAGGTATGGCCACACCAGGATATCACATCTGAGGATACACAGATAACACAGACTCTAGAAAATCCCCAACCAGTATATCAACAAGATGCATGACTATCACTAAACTAGCTGTAGCCACACCTCCCAACTGGCCTTGTTGGGCAAGAATGTACACAGCTGCCATTATAATATCAGTCTATGCATCATATGGCTAGTATTTCTCTGGTAAAGCACTGTGATGATTTGAGGATGTCTGACACTAGATAATGACACAATGCATTGCAGAATACAGATATGTCAGAACATGTCAGCCAAAACAAATCATTACCCCGAGGAAATTCCTCTGTACTTCTGAGAGGTATGTCTGTAACACACAAAACCCTGGATTGGAGTACACATATCTCTGAAATGGAGTCCGACTCTAACTATACAAGGTCACACTGGACTGGTTTCTACACTTAGAGAAGCACAGGACATATTGGGACCTACACTGATCTATATGACTGTATTGTGTAGATATATCTGTGTATCTGTGCATACAGACAGCTATGTACACCTTAACTGTCCCTACACACACAGACAGGATTACCCCCAGCTAGCTGTAGGTGGCCCATAAGTGATATATACACATCTGTTGTGTGTGACAAACATGCAGACATATATGGCCAACAGATAACTATATATGTCAAGCATGCATACACATAGATGTTGGGAAGTGAGAGACAGACAGTGATAGACAGAGAGACACAGGGGGACAGACACAGTAGAATGGGTCACACACATGGGTGTCCTGAATGGCATACAGTGATGTCCTGCTGTGGACAGTGACATACTGGTTTTAAACTGTGGCACATGCAAGCATAAAAGGTGAAACCCATTGTGTAATAGTACTAAGATTGGGGTGTTAATATCACATCACCTGCCTGTATGTGTGTGTCTCTGTAGGTATAACTATTAGCAGACTGTTTCCACTCAGTACACTTCACATTGCCCAGCTGCACAAGATCTGCTGCTGTCATTCACCTTAGAAGTACCATTGGACACCTACTACCCATATGACCTCTGTAGCACATGCACTGTGTAACACTATAATACAAGTAACTAGATAGGTAGGAGTTCTAAACCCAATACTGGCAACTATGTTTGTGTGAGACAGTTGTGTGTGCAAGATTGAGAGAATTGTGTGTTCATTTGTAGGTGAAACAGTTTTATGCCATTCCCACCCACATCACTTCCTACTGCCCCACTTTATCAGTTCAGATGATGTCATTCACTTTATCAGAAACGTTGGCCAGCTGTCAGTCCCATAAGCTCAGTAGTGTGTTCAATAAATACCTAACACTGTAGTAGAAATAACTAGTTAGGCAGGTGTTCTGCTCTTGTATCTGGCAAATATGTGTGTGTGTGTGTGTGTGTGTGTGTGTGTGTGTGTGTGTGTGTGTGTGTGTGTGTGTGTGTGTGTGTGTGTGTGTGTAAGTGTGCATGGTTGTAGGCAGAAGTATTTTGATATGTTTCCCACCCACTGCCCTACTTTTTCAGTCCTGCTGATGTCATTCCTCTTATAGGTTCATACGTGTGTAGTAGGCTAATGATCCAGGGGCCTTTACAAGCCTAGCCCATAGAAGGGCCCTGCCATTTTGCCACCCAATGTTACTTCCCAGTGCCTGTATCAAGTAGAGGCACTGCAGTGATCCTTGGGGTGAACTGTCTATTACCCATCCACTCATCAAGATTTCTGTGAAACAGGGTCAGCTAGGTGCTCTGCATAACATGTACGGAAAGTGTATTCCAGGGCATGTGCAGTCTCTTAGTGAGGGACCTGTCCCACCAGCATGTTTTGTTGATTGTGGTAATGAGGTGGAAGTCAATGCAATGTGTGGTGTGGAGGGATTGGGATGTCTTCATATGTAACATTTCTAAAATAGCTGGGTCATACGTGGCTTTGTATGTCAAGCACAGATAGCCTCTAACTAGGTGATATCACATAGAGGGTAGTTGTAGTCTACTGAGTCTGTCTGTGCAGTGCATGTTTTTAATGCCTAGGAACCTCTTTGTGAGGTACTTCTGTGGCCTTCCCAGCTGTTGCAGGTGTCTAGTGATGTACATGCCAAATGGGCCATAATAATTGATGAGTGGTCTAGATGCATGAGAAGTAGATGCTGGATAGGAGACTACCCAGTACTGATCCATGTGGGACTTCACTCTTCACTGCTTGCCAGTCTGACTTGAAGTTTGCCACTGTCACACTGTGTGTTCTCTGAACCAATTTGCAACCCATCTACTTATATAAGGGTTGATGCCTATTTTGTTGGGTTTATCAATAATCCCTGACTGAGGAATGGTATCAAAAGCCTTGGCCAGATTGAGGCAGGCTGCATGCAGTGTCTTACCATCATACATAGCCCTGGTGACTCACTCAAAGAAGTCAACCGTGTTGAACAGGCAATGATCTGCCATTCACAAAGCCAAACTGTGTTGGGGTCCAGAGTTAGGAGATTACTATATATTTGTCAATCAGGTCTCTGATAATGCAGTCCATACTTGTACATAGGTTCATAGGCAGGTACTAGGCTATTGGCCCAAGGGCCTACATAAGTCTAGCCAAAAAGGTTCCCTGGCTTACGCCACCCAAGAAAGATATTTTCCTGTGCCACTGTCGAGCAGAGACACAGAAGTGATCCCCGGGTGTATTTCCTATTTCCCATCCACTCATCAAGATTTTTCTTGAAGAGTGTTAATGAAGAACTTTGCTTGACATCGATGGGTAGCCTGTTTCAGAGTATGGGAAATCTCTGGGACAGGAAACTATCCCTCTAGCATGTCCTGTTTATTGTGATGACAAGGTTTAGGCTCCTTGAGTATGTAGCTTGGAGGGATTGGGATTTCTTTAGGTGTAGCATGTCCAACAGCTCTGGGTTTGACATACCTTTATATGTTAGGCAGAGATCACCTCAGAGTAGGCGACATGCTATGGAGTAAAGCTGGAGTTTTATGAGGCGGTCAGTGTAGGGCATTTGTTTGAGGCCAGTAATCCTCTTTGTGAGGTACTTCTGTGGCCTTTCCAGCTGCTGCAGATGTCTTGTGAGGTACATTCCAAAAGGGGCGTTGTACTCTATAATGGGTATAATGAGTGTCAAGTAGAGGGGAACAATGACCTCTTTTTTCCTGGATGAGAACCCTTTTATGATGAGGTGTGCCATGTAGAAGGACTTCCTGACTACTGTGATGATGTGACTATCAAAGGAGAGACTACTGTCCACCTGGGTCCCAAGGTCTCATCACACATTCAGTGTTAAGTAGATTGCTGCCTATGTGGTAGTTCATGGGTACAGAGTTTTTACTAAAGGGGATGACACTACACTTTTTGGCATTGAGCTTGAGGCCATGGCTCTGACACCAGGCATCTGTCTCAACGAGGCCCTTCTGTAGGATGTCCACATCATTTAGGGACTTGACTATGGCTCCTAGTTTGCAGTCATCTGCGAACTTCACTAGCCAGAGGCCTTCGGTGTTAGCCTGTACTTCAGAGAAGTAGATACCAAACATAAGAGGTCCCAGGATGGAACCCTGTGGTACTCCACTTGTCACTGCTTTGAGGTCAGATTTGGAGTCTGCAACTTTTACAGTGTGGGTTCTGTCAGTGAGCCAGTTGGTAACCCATCTTGTGATATAGGGATTTATACCTAGTTTTTTGAGTTTAGCTATAATTCCAGAATGGGGGATGGTGTTGAAAGCCTTGGCGAGGTCAAGATAGGCTGTGTGAACCACCTTACCCTCATCTACGGCTTTGGTGACTGCCTCAAAGAAGTCAATCATGTTTAGGAGGCATGATCTGCCTTTCACAAATTCGAACTGGGTGGGATCCAGAGTTTGGAGGTTACCAATGTCTTTGTTTATGAGTTCCATGATGATACGTTCCACGGCCTTGCAGACCAGGCTCATCAGGCTAATAGATCGATAGTTCCCGGGATCAGTGGTGGCTCCCCCTTTGTGGAGTGGGATAACTGTTGCTGTGCACCATTCAGTGGGCACAAAGCCTGATGAGAGGCTATTATTGAACATGATGCTTAAGTGGGGAGCCAGTTCGTTCTGAAGTTCATGTAAAACGCAGCCTGGGATGTTGTCTGGTCCCATGGATGCTGTGTGTTTGGCTTTAGAGAGTGCAGCTTTTACCTGCGTAGTTGTGATTACAGGGACTCTGCATTCTTCCTGTATAGATATGGGCCCTTTAAGGGGTGGGGGGTAAAGTTATCACTGAACCTATCTGCCAGGATATTGGCAATATCAGTTGGTTCTGTAATTTTTGTGCCATTGTGCTGTAACTCAGAGCAGATCTGGGTGTTGCCATCGAGACTCTTGACATAACTATAGATTGCTTTGTGGCTGTCCTTAGAATTAGTGGTGATTTTGTTTTCGTAGCTAGCTTTGGAGGATCTTATAAGGGATCTCAGCTTCTTACTGAGGCTGACCAGGGAGCTCCTCCACTCATGGGATTTTACTCTCTTTTGCAACAGTTTCTTCCTTCTGTTGTACAGTTTGTTTATGGCAGAGGACCACCAGATTGGCTTCCTTTTTTTGGAGGATAGTGTCTTGGTTCTGTTTGGGATAGCATGATCCATGCACTTGTGTAAGTGCTTATAGAGTGCATTTGTGTAGGATGCAGCAGTTGTAACTGTATTGCGCATCTGCATGGGTGTCATGAAGTTCACCACTTCTGTCTTAAGAAGCATGAACTTGGCTTTGGAGAAATATTTTACCATGGTTTCCTTAATGGGGGGGGGGTGGAGGCAGGATGTGGAGATCAAGGGTGATTAGCTTATGGTTGGATCGAACCAACGAGGAGTTGACTTCAGGTGTGGAACACCGGTCACTCATGTTGATAATGACTAGGTCTAGGATATTGTTGCCCCTGGTGGAGGTGTGGATAAGTTGATCCAGGACATTGGAGTTCATGAATTCCAGAAAGCGTTGAGCTAAGGAGTTGATACAACAGTAGTTTTCCCAGTTAATGGTGGGGTATTTGAAGTCACCCATTATTAGGGTATTTGGTTGAACCCTAATATTTTCCAGTACATCAAGAAAAGAGGAGTGGGAATCCTGGAGCATAGTGGGGGATCTGTAGCAAGCTACAATTTGGATTGCAGTTTTGCCCAGAGTTAGTTGCACTTGGATAACCTCAGATGCATTATGCTGAGCAACTAGCCTGGAGGTGTGGATATCCTTAATGAATATGGACACACCTTCCCCTTTGGTGTTTCGGTCCAGGTTACATGGCCAAAAAGTGTGGTATGAGTTATAGCCTGGTACTGCAGGGGTGCTCTCTGGAGCCTTGAACCAGGTCTCAGTCACTGCACAGATATCGATGTTCTCCTTTTTAAGGAGTGCATCAAGTGAGTGCATTTTGAGATTTAGACTTCTAGCATTGAGTAGTATTACCCTCAATTTTTGCTTGCCTGTTCCTGTTATGGTGGTGAATTTGTTATTTGAACCTTGCCTAAAAAAGGCACTATAGAGGCAGCAAGAACCTTAGCCAGTATCCGGAATCCCAGGAGTGGCAGGTGCAGGCCATCTGTGGCAAAGCATCGTGGTCTGTCGACAATGTCATCCCAAACAGACAGATACTGGATCCCCTTAGAATGACACCAGAAGCTTAGCCAATTGTTGAAGTCAATCATTTTGTCCTTGTACTGTGGTATCATTCTGGGTGATGGCAGAATGCTACTAAGGGCTAGGGTCATACCTGCCTAGGCTACAAGATTGGAGAGCTCTTCCATGTCTCTTTTCATGTAGTCCAGGGTGGTATGTCTCAGGTCATTCACACCAACATGGACAATGACAGAGTCATATTTGTACTTGTTGTAGAGTGACCTGAGTGCATGGATTAAGTGGCATAGTAGACTCGTCAGGGTAATCGGCCAGTAATCCCCAGGGTCTGTAGTTGCTTCCCCTTTATGGAGAGGGATGACTGTAGCATTGTGCCATTTTAGAGGGACAGAGCCTGAGTTGAGGTTGTGACTGAACAGAGCACACAGATGTGGTGCCAGGTCTCTTTATATGTCATGTAGAACACAGCTACGGATATGTTTGGGTCCCATGGAAGTTGCATTCTTTCCTGTGAACAATGCAGGTCTAACCTGGATTGCAGTAAAGCTGGGTGCCTGGCATTCATCTTCCATTGTGATTGTTCCCTTAGGGGGGAATGAGGGGTAAAACTGGCACTGAATGTGTTGGCAAGACTGTTTCTAATATCTGTTGGCTCGGGATAGGAGTTACACCATTGTGCAGTAACTCACAGCACTTGTGCATATTGCTGTGGAGGTTGTTGGTGTAACTATCAAAGGCTTTTGTGATTGTTGTCAGTGTCTGCTGCAATTCATAGCTGACTATAGATGATTCCATGAGGGATCTCATGTTGTTGCTGAGGCTAATAAAGGGGTTTACCAGTCTTGGGACACTACTTTTTTCTGCAACAGTGCATTCCTTCTGTTATACACTTTAGTAATGACAGGAGACCATCACATTGGCTTCCAGTGTTTGGAGGGCAGTATCTTGGCTCTGTTGGCTATGGCTAGTACCATGCATTCAGGTACATGCTTGTACAGTGCATTTTTGTATGAGGTGACAGTCTGCAGCTATTTTCCATTGGCATGGGTGCAGTGAAGTCACCCATCCCTGTTTTTATGATTCCAAAGTCAGCTTTGGAGAGGTTTATCAAGGTCATTACCTTTGTGGGAGGTGTGGGTGATATGTGGATTGTCATAGTGATTACATCATGTTTGGATCTGACCAGGTAGGGATTGACTACTGTTGTTGAGCAATGGTCCCATATGTAAGTAATCAACACAGGTCGTGGTTGTTGCATCCTCTACTGGGGGTACGTATGAGTCGATCCAGGGCATTGGAAATGATGAATTTCAGGAAGCATTGGGCCAGTCTATTGGTGCTTGATTACTTTTCCCAGTTGATAGAGGGGTAGTTGAAGTCTGTTACTATGTCAGTGTTGGGTTGGACCTTGATAGATGCCATGCTGTTGAGGAATGTGGATTGACAGTCTAGGGACGTGGATGTGGACCCATTGCAGGCTATGACCTGGATTGCAATATTACCCAAAGTCAGTTGTACCTGAAGTATCTCAGATGCATTATGCTGGGATACTAGTCTGGAGGTGTGCATATCTGTTATGAATATGGAGACACCCCCACCTCTGGAGCTGTGGTCCATGTTTTGGGGCTGACAGCTATGGAATGCATCACAGCCTGTTAGTGCAGGGCTGCTGTCTGCTGCTGTAAACCAGGTCTCCATTACAGCACAACTGCCAATGTTCTCCATTTTGAGGAGTGCTTTGAGTGACTGCATCCTGAAAGTTAGATGTCTACTATTGAGCAGCATGGCCATCAGATTGCATTCATGTCTAGCTGTTACAGTGGTAATGTGATTTGGAACACTGCCTAAAAAAGCACTATAGGGGTGGCAAGAGACTTAGTCAGTACCTGGATACCCAGGGATGACAGATGCAGGCCATCTTTGACAAGGTATTGAGGTCTGTCAATCATGTTATCATAAGAAGAAAGAGACTGGATCCCCTGAGAATGACAAACAACATGTAAGCCAATGTTGAAGTCAATCATTTGTTGATAGTACTGCAGCATCATTCTGGGTGATGGTAGTATACTGCTCAGGGCTACTGTCATACCTGCCAGGACCACATAATCCAAGAGCTCAACCATTTAGCTTGTCATGTAGTCCAGGAAGATGCATCTCAGGTCATTCACACCCACATGGATGATGACAGAGTGATACTTGTAGTTGTTGTGGAGTAACCTGACTGGATATGTCATGTGTTGGATGCTGGCATGTGATAGACAGCTGGGTGTTACCTTCTCTCTATTCAACCTAGTGAGTTGGACATCTGTGTGCTTCAGTATTGAGTCACCTGTGATTACTGTATTGGGCAAGGTGGTTAGCTTTACAGGCTTAGGTTGAGGGGCACACTGTGTAAGTGGCATATGTCTCTTTTGGCATGTGCTGTGTTGTGGTGGCCAATTGGGTGTCTGTCTTGCTGCTCTGTGCTGTTTGGGTAAATGGCCATTGAGTGTCTCTGTGAACGTGGATGTGTGGTTTGTGAGTGTAATGTCAGGGCTGTGATAGTGGGTGTTGTGGTGAGCTAGGTTTTCCACATGGTGTGGTGCAGGTTTTGGTCTCATCCTCTTGACCAGCTAGCCCAGTCTTTGCTGGAGAGTGCATACTTCCAAATTTGGTGATATAGGGGTAACTCTCACAAGTCTGAGTGTTTAGAGTTTGGAGAAGAGGGTTGTCTGTGTACATGAGGCAGTTGCAACAGTGCCTCAGAATGGCCAAGTGCACCAGGTTAATGGGCAAAAGCACAGAAAACTGCACTTCAATCATGCCAGGAGGGGTGGTCATAACTACTAAGTACTGTGGCTAATTCGGTGAGGAACGACTACTGCTAATGACTCCCAGGTGTGCTACACTTATTGATACAATAACCTGTTGAAGTGCAAAGCTATTATGCTATGTGAAGTGCAAGAGAGAAAGAACTAGCAAGATCCAAGGGAAAAACTGACGGCAGACTTTCTGCCACCTGTAATACTTTACCTTAGCTGTACAGTTATCAGCACCTTTGGCCAGTTGCTAGTCTAGTAAGCTATGTAGTGCATGTGGTAGCTACGTAACACTGTAGTACAAATAACTAGATATGTAGGAGTTCTAATCTCAATACTGGCAAGTAAGTGTGTGTGTATGTGTGTGAATCATATACTGTGTGGTTTATACCAATTTGAGTTGTGTACCACCATCTACTTTCCATCACCCTAATTTACTAGTCCTGTTGATGTCATTCACCTTAGAAGTGCCTTTGGATTGGGTAAAATTGTATAAGCGTTGTGGCACGTCTGATAACTATGTAACGCATTAGGAGAAATAAGATAGGCAGGTGTTCTAATCTCAATACTGGCAAGTAAGTGTGTGTGGGTGTGTGTGATTTACTAGTCCTGTTAACATTCACTTTAGAAGTACCTTTGGATAAGGTGAAATTGTGTAAGCTCCATGGCACATCAGGCTACTATTTGTGTGAGAATCATATAATGTGTGGTTTATACCATTTTGAATTGTATACTACCCTCTACACTTCCCCTCACCCTAATTTACTAGTCATGTTGATGTCATTGATGTCATTCACCTTAGAAGTACCCTTGGATAAGGGGGTATTGTGTAAGCTCTGTGGCATGTCTGATAACTGTGTAGCACTATAGTCAAAATAACGGGATAGGCAGGAGTTCTAATCTCAATATTAGCAAGTAAGTGTGTGTGTGTGTGTGTGTGTGTGTGTGTGTGTGTGTGTGTGTGTGTGTGTGTGTGTGTGTGTGTGTAGGAGTAATACTGTGTGGGTTATATCATTTTGAGTTGTGTACCAACCTCTACACATCCCCTCACCCTAATTTACTAGTCCTGTTGATGTCATTCACCTTAGAAGTACCTTTGGATTGGGTGAAATTGTATAAGTGCTGTGGCACATCTGATAACTATGTAACACTGTATTTGATGTAAATAGATAGATAGGAGTTCTAATCTCAATACTGGCATGCGTGTTTATGCGAGAATCATATACTGTGTGGCTTATACCATTTTGTTGTGTGTATCATACACAGCTGCTTACCACCTCCTGATGGCATTACTTTATATAGTGTGGTAATGGCATCTGCCTCACATGCAGCAGATTAGACCATTGTACAGGCCATACCAGTCCTCTGTACAGATATGTCCAGAATATCCAGAAGTTTGCAACCTATAAGTGGTATGTGTCCCTTAACAATGCCCATGCATGTGATAATGTTGCCAAATAGGCCACAGTGAGTGTATTGACACATATGGCAGCATCAGTATCATACCTGACTGAAACATCATGCTGATACAATGTCTGCTACCCTAACACTTGTCCAGGCTTGTAGGAGCAATACATGATTCCAGATGCTATTTCTGGTGGGTTAACTCACCATCCATGAGGGCATTCACAACAGTATGTGCTGTAACAGGTAGTGGGTAATGTTGCATGCATATCATCTATGTGGGGTATGTAGAGTATGTAGTAGTACAGTACATCACAGTGGATATGTACCTTTAATAATCAGTCTATTGCCAACTGTGTTTGCGTTGCTGTATGCACATCCCCTGTGTCAGTCCTGACTGTGTATATGCAAAAGATATACCATTTTGTTTCCATGTTCTACCCTGTGAACTCAGAAATACATAGCACAAACCTGTCATACACATTTCATGCATGCCTGCACCAACTGCATCAGGGTTGAGAGTATGGGAAAGAAATGGCAGGGCCAACAGGTGTTGCCAGGTGAATCTGTTGCAGTTAATGTAATGGCTATGCTTGTGAGGGACCTTCCGACAGTACTGTAGTAACCTGTTATGTATGTATGAGCCTGTGGTAGTACACAACACTGAGGTGAGATGTATGAAGGCTACCTGTCTGTGACAGGGGTATGTATGGAAGGTCACACTGTCTGACAACAGTGTCACTCACACACTGCTGCATGCATACACACCTGGTAGATGTACATATAAAGGTGAACCTTACCTATGACATGGGTGGTGTATTTCCACTCTGCCTTACTCCCTCTTGGTCATGTCTGCAAGGCCACAGCCTGCAGACACACAAACACCTGGAAGACAAACAGAATACAGCATGCCAGACTACAGGCAGTCAGTGATACTGAAAGCAATAATGCATTCTGGCTAATAAGGTACACACACCTGTATGTGTACACACAACAAATGCAAACAGACAACACCTTACACTGTATTACATAGCTATACTATACTACATTCACCCTGTGCATCAGACCCATATTAGCATATCCCTGCATTGATGGTATGGATGACAGGGATG
This sequence comes from Protopterus annectens, assembly GCF_019279795.1. Lineage (NCBI taxonomy): Eukaryota > Metazoa > Chordata > Ceratodontiformes > Protopteridae > Protopterus > Protopterus annectens. The sequence goes on along the minus strand of NC_056730.1, from coordinate 305,674,205 downwards.
TGGCACAGGTATGGTGTGGGTTTGCCAGAGACCTAGGCTGGGCCATATGGTTGACATCATGTGTATGTGTGGAAGGGTATGCAGTAGATGGCCTGTGTAGAAGTGCTGTATGTGTCTGGGGGTTACCTGCATGTGATACAGATGTATGTGTATGTATGTGCACAGTCATGCTATGTGGCTGCCCTACACAGGGGTATGTTGGATAGCTGTGGACCGTACATAGCAGGGTGTACAGTTTACCATCTCCGGCCATGGACATGGGAACTGGTCCTGCCACGGGTCTCACTGACACCACCAAGTTCAAGGCCAGATGCAGTACTGCTTCCTGAGGGTGACTGCTGTTTGCTGGATCCATGTCCCTGATGGGACCAACCAGGACCACATGCCCATGGCCTGCTCCGGTGTGATGTGGACAGCAATGATGTAGACAGCATCCCCTACTCCTGTAGTGCTGGTGTCACTGCCAGTATGGGACTGCACACCCCGTAGACTGTCAGCTGATGTTGTTGCTGACCTAAGTCTACATGGCTGATGCCCATCACACACCACACGCTCTACCACAGACATAGCACGGTCAAGGATAGACAGCGTCTCACCCCACCATGTATTCATGACCTCAGTATTTTGACGTGTGGCCTCAACTAGGTCATGTATGTCACCACATAAAGCAGGAAGAGTTTCATCCACCACCCTGAGTATGTGTCTAGTGTTGCATTCACTATGTACCTGTGCATCCATTACAGCCCGAAATATGCACCTGGTGACACATGCTGTGGCACTTAAGACAGCAGCTTGATGGGCAGCATCCCTTCAGGCACCCCTGTCCATCTGCCTGTGTAGTACCACACCAGCACTCTGGCTATTGCTAGTGGCTGCAGTCGCACTTGCCATAGTCACCACACTAGCCTGTTCCATGCCACCACCTGCCAACTGTCCATTGTCTGTGGCTACTGGGGATGGGGTATGTGTGGGTATTGTGACTGTGTGTAGGGACAGTGCTGAGTACTGTTGGATGCCAACCCATGGCACAGATTCAGCCCCTGACAAACCACCTGTGCTGACACTGACATTAGATTCTGAGCAGGAGGGACCACAACCACCATGACCACCTGTGGGGGGAAGGCAACATATGTAAGTTACTACCTGCACTACAATATTTGCTGCTACACACACACACACACACACACACACACACACACACACACACACACACACACACACACACACACACACACACACACACACACACACACACGTGAGGTGGCAGCCAGGTATTACACAGACCTCACAACAGCCAAATGGTGACATTCACAAAGCAGGCAGACCACTACATACACACCCAGAACCAGCCCTTTACATCACGCAGTGCAGCCCTTTCCAATTAATGTCATTACTTATTTGCACCTCTGTGATACATGCGTACTGTTAGTAGGTGAAGGGCCTTCAAGTAGCACACACTGCATCTATGTACACATAATTGCTGTTCACCTGTATAGCACAATGACAACTCCTACAGAACATACCTCTCAACTATATATATTGTTGCTGAATGGGTATATGTCTGGCTCATATTTCTGGTCTGTTCCTCATAAATCCTGTGTTAGTCTGACACATTACTGGGATGATCTGAGGACTGGTGTCACTAATTAATGACATATTTTGGGTTTCACACTAAAACCTGCAGTACATGTATGTTACAACAGAACCAGTTACAATAACAATCTCCCAGGCTTACAGTGGATATCAGAAGTGTAGACACCCCCATTAACATCCCAGGTTTGTCTGATACATGACATGAGAGAAACAAACTTCACAAAATAAAACCAATAAATGGGATGTGAGCTGGTGGTTGACAGCATAGGTTAAAAGCTTACTACCAATTATGTTAACTAATTAAACAATTATCAGCTGTGTATAAAAAAGGGGTTTGATACAAAAAACCATTGATGAAGGTTGCAGAAATTGTGTTTGGTGGTGTTTCCTCTTGTCAGCATCCTGCCGCTTGTGTGTATTTTCAACATGACATGAGAGCACAGACATCATGTGATAACTATTCTCACCTTTACTGTGACCTATACCCTGTAGAATCCAATAAAAGAACAAACATTTTTGTTAGGGGTGACATATGGAATTTAAAATATGTACAATAGGTTGGTTGCATAACTGTGCACACTCTTAAAGTACTACTTTGTTAAAGCACCTTTGAATATTATAACAGCAGTCAGTCCTCTTGGGAAGGTGTGTATCAGCATGGCACATCTCGACTTACCAATATTTGTACATTTTCCCTGCAAATGCCCTTCAACTCTATCATATTGAAAAAGCATGCCTTCTGCACAGCCCTCTGCAGGGCACCCCATGGGTTTTCTATTGGATGTGGATGTGGACTGTGGATGGGCCATTCCAAACCATGCATTGTCTTGTGGTGAACACATCCATGTTTTGATATGGATGTATGGTTTGGGTCATTGTTGTGTGGAAAGCTACAGCTTCCTAGCAGACAAAGGAAGATTTTGGGCAAAAAGGAACTGGTATTTGGTACCATTCATAATCCTCTCCACCTTGGCTAAAGGCACACTTCTAGTTTATGAGCAGCAAACCCAAAGCAGGATACTGCCATCACCATGTTTCACCATGGGAATGGTGTTCTTTTGGTGATGCACAGTGATGTTAATGTGCCAAACAAACCTGTCGGTATTGTGGCCAAAATGTGCAAGCTTGGTCTAATTCCACCATAACACATTTCCCCATATGCATTTGGGAAGTCTGATGTATTGTTCTTGAGACATTTGCCAGACCTGGATGTTGTTCTATATGTGACAAGGCTGCCATCTTCCAACCCTACCCCATAGGCCAGACATGTGGAGAATACAGGAGATTGTTGTCATATGTAGTACACAAGCAGTACTTGCCAGAGTTCCTGCAAATCCTTTACTGTTGCTGTAGGTGTCTTGGCAGCTACCCTGACCAGTGTGGGTCTTGTATTCCCATACCTTTGGAGTGATATCCATTTCATTGCAATGTCACTGTTGGCCCATATTTTCACCACTGTTTGATTACTGTCTTCACTGTGTTCCATGGTTTATGCAATGTTGTGGAAATGTGTGTGCACCCTTCTCTGGGCTGATAACTCTCACAGATGTGATCCCCTTGCTGCTTTGTAAGCTCTATGCAAACTATGGCTGTTGCTTTTGCAGGCAACTGAGTAAATGTTACGATAATCCTGGTATGACAGCTGACTGCTATATGCTGTTAATCAAACAGTCTCTGTCAGTGATGGTGGATGTGTACCCAAGAAGATGTAATGATGTCATCATATGCAAAGTTAATTCACCACAGTAGTACCTTCAGCCTGGCCACACCTATGCATCCAGCTTCTTGTACATTGTTCATGTGCCATAATTGTTCTCCTAACAGATTTGTCTGATTAACAATGAAATTGTACAGATTATAGGTCACATGAAAGTGTGGAAGGGTTTGGAATTGTGTGTTCTTCTGCTCTCATTTTTTGTATTTCACAAATACCTGCCGTTGAAACAGGTGTGTGTATATCTTTTATATGGACTGTATAGAACTAAATCATAAAATATGTCCCTAGTTTTGGTCCTTTGTACCCCCATGTTGTCAATCTTTGTCCACGTTTCATGCAATGACAGGTTGTGAGGTATGCTACAGATATGTGACATCTCCTACAAGTAGGCCCCTGTGATGACCACTGTGATGCACTTCAGTTAACCCCACCACAAGTGAACATATTGCAGAATAGCTGAGAGTAACAGGTGTGTGCATGGTCACATGCATGACCTCAACATTACTTAGGTACTGGTGAGCCACAACAGGAAAATCACATACTTACTGGCCTCAGGCTGCTGTCCCACATGCAGACCAGAAGTACCTATGTAGTTGTGGAGGAGAGGTATTGTCAGCAGACTCATATTTGGCAGTGTTACAAGATGAATGCTTCTTTTCTGCACATGTACATCACAATCTGTGATAGTACACAATTTGCTATCCTTCACCATAGATGTGCACTTGTGTGGATTACTAAATCCCAGCCACAAATGCAGTTTTACCTGAAATATGAATCTAGTTACTCTATAGAAGACAGTATTAGTGCAACAATATTAAAATTATGTGCACTGTGGCCTTACCTGGACACTCCTCGCCTGTTGCCTGGGTGCAACCCACCTTCACGACTGGTGTTACATGTGATGGTTGTTGTGTGGGGGCTACCCCAATGTTGGCAAGGAGCTCCTATGTTGGTGTAAGTAGGGCCTGAGTAGGTGGGCCCCCACCTGTCATGAAATGGTCTCTGGCCATGGCAGCAGTCCTCTGCCGGGCACAACATAGCAGGTCAGTTGCACAATGCCTAACCTGCTCATATGTGTGGCCATGGTGGCCCAAGGTGTTGACTCTTTGGAGAAGTTTATCCCACAGGGTGGACCGCTCCCACATATTTTGCAGGCTCTGGCCAAACAGCACTACATAGTGTTGCAGGATGGCTTCAGTTATTGCTGCATTCACCTGAGCAGTGTAAGATGGTTGCCTTTGCATGGCACCTGGAAGACATAAACGGGAAAACACATCACAGGACCTCAGACATTAGCCAGAGACATTTACAGAGCCAGCACATCAGCATTGCCTATTATCAGTCACCACGTACCACCACATCATACCCCTGTTCTACCAGCACAATATGAACCTGCATTGCACTCCTGGTCCTGATGTGTCAAGTCCCCCCCCAATGAGGGCTAGTACATTGCATAAACCACCATTTATCATTCATGTTTGTGTAGAGGGATGACAGTGGACATCTTCCTTGCAGAAGGGATGTTAATGGTGCTCAGGCTTTGCTTGCATATAGTGTGTAATGAAGCTGGAAGCATATGCCTGAGTTTATGTAGGATGCAGACAGGAATGTTCTCAGGTCCCATGGAGACCTGCTTTTGTTGACTTTGATTAGGCAGCATGCACCTGCGCCCATAAGATGAGGGGAGGGATGCAGGTGCTGTGCATATCTACATACACTGATGCTGAGCCAGAGGGGGTGATGTTTGCCCTAAGCCTGTCTGCAGCAGGTTGCCTATAGCTATGGTGTCTCCCATTTTTAATTTCTCCCAAGTCTTTTGGGTTTCTAATACCATGACGGAAATGGACCCCATTCCTAAGTCAAAGTATGATTAAAGTTCTTGAAATTAGTATTGTTTCACTCTTTGATGTCAGCCAAAAGTAATGTGCCCAATAATGACTCCTTCTGCAATTTGTACGGTGTTACATAAATTGGTAACATATCTAAATACAATTGTAAATTCTTTTTTCTAAGACCCATTGCTCCTACTACTATTGGAACTGTCTGGGTATCTTTCTTCCACATGGCTCTCATTTCTGCCTACAGATCCAGGTATTTTATGACTTTGTGTCTCACTGTACACAAGACACTGCAGTCATTTGGGTGTGGTGAATTCAATGATCAATGCTACTTTTGTCTTCTTTTTCTTGGACCACTATATTCAGTTTTCTACTATCTATCTTTTGAACTGTTGGTATTGGGTGATCCCATGTGATTCTTTGTGGTTCATCTTTCCAGTGTTTTTCAGCCACTTCAATACCATAATGTTCGCACAATCTCCAGTGTAACAATCTCACCACATTATTATGGCTTTCAGTATACAGTCCCTCTGCCATTAGTGTGTTGCAACCAGCAATAATGTGTGACTGTTTCCAGTTTGGTTTTACAAAATCAACATATGCCTGTTTCTCCCACATGTTCAATGGACTTTGTAAACCAGCGTGTATGCAGCCCACTATCTTGGGCTGCCAGTATTAACCTTTCATTTCTTAATGTGAATTCACCTCTCCTTAACCATTCCTGCATTCATTTTTGATCAACATGAGGCTCTTCCAGAAGTTTTCTGTACTTGCATATTTAAACATATTTATGTTTTTTCCACATTTCTTGCCTTCTCATCTGGTCCTTCACCTTATATTCTTTCTTTTGTTTTTTAGCACATTCAGTTGCTGCCTGGTTTTTATCTACTTCTGGTTTGATTCCCATTGCTGCTTGACATCAATATGCTTCTGTTAAATTAAGCAAAGATGTCATCTTAGATTTATTCTCCTCAGGTTTCAAAACTTGCACTACATTTCGATCTTGTGAAGTCAGTAAATATGTGTGGAGTCCCACGATTGCAGATCTATACATGTAATCAATTTCAAGGAGGCCCATCCCTCCTTCGGAAAGGGGAATATATAATCTTGGTATACACTGATTTTTATAAATCATTTGGCAAGCATGAAGCATCCTTCTTGTTTTAATGTCCAGTCTATCCAACACTTTTTGGGGCCAGTCAATCACCCCAAAACTATAAGTTAGGACAGGAAGAGCAAATTGATTTATGGCTGGGATCTTATTCCTAGATGTCAATGCTGTTTTCAGGATTAATTTAAATCTTCTAAAGTACTCCTTACTGAGCTTTATTCACATTTGTTCATGTTTTATTACAGATCCTTCATCAATTCCCAAGTATTTACATACTACCTCTTGCTCAAATTCTTTTATATCACATTCTTGTCCCAAACTGATGTTTTCCTGGTGCTGCAGTTTTACTTTTTTAAAGGTTGCTTTTGCACATGTATCAAGACCAAATTACATTCCAATATCATCTGAAAAAGTCTTCAATGTGGAGGATTATTTGAATAAAATGTTTCAATTTTTATGTGATGACAATTTGTATGAAGAAGTTTCACTCAACTTGATAAATCTTGCATATTCTAGAATCGATTGATTGTTGCAGGATATGCTAGATCAAGAACAAATTGATTTTTCTACATGGTCCTTTTTAAATGTCACATTTCCTTTCATACCCTCTATATTTGGCCTACCTAAAATCCATAAAGACTTGAAGGATCCACCTCTCAGGCCCATTGTAAATGTCATGGAACGGTTTCAACACATTTGTAAGGACTCATGGGACTTTTTAAGTAAGGTGTCCAAGATTGCATATGATGATAAGTTGATTTTTTGTACAATTGATGCTGTAAACTTATTCAATGTTATTCCTCATGACATTGGCCTAGCTTGGTTTCATGAGATTTTGGTAGAGTTGGGTACATTGTCAAACAATGATATCAATACTTTGGATGTACTGATGGAGCTTGTTTTAAAAAAACAATTCTGTGTACATAGAGGGGCATTATTTTTTACAGAAACAAGGAGTTGCAATGGGGACAGCATGTGCCCCCATTTTTGCAAATATGGTAATGTTATTTTGGGAAAGGAAATTTGTTTTTGATTTTTTTTGGGCCTTCTCCCCCTTGGTCTTTATATTTGAGTTTCTGAATTATGTCATCATTTTTGGAAAGAACCTGAGGACCATCTGTGTAGGTTCATTGAATATTTAAATCAAACAACTTCCTTTCTTACTTTCACTGCTACCTGGAGTAAAACTGGCATCAATTATTTGGATGTCCATCTTTCTAAGGACAGTTAACAAGAGGTTTGTTAGTGAGATATACAGGAAACCCACATTTTCTAATGGGTACCTGCATTTTGATAGCTGTCATCCTTTACATCATAAGAAAGGCATTGTTAAGGCACAATTTGTATGCCATACTAGAATAACTTTGGTAGATGCAATTTATGTAAGGGGAACTGAAATTCTTACTAACATGTTTTTATCTAGGGATTATCCCAGAACCTTGGTTGAGACTATTTTTTTTACTACATTTGGATCTTGTGAAGTCAGTAAATATGTGTGGAGTCCTACGATTGCAAATCTATACATGTAATCAATTTCAAGGAGGCCCATCCCTCCTTTGGAAAGGAGAATATATAATCTTGGTATACACTGATTTTTATAAATCATTTGGTGAGCATGAAGCATCCTTCTTGTTTTAATGTCCAGTCTATCCAACACTTTTTGGGGCCAGTCAATAACTCCAAAACTATAAGTTAGGACAGGAAAAGCAAACTGATTTATGGCTGGGATCTTGTTCCTAGATGTCAATGCTGTTTTCAGGATTAATTTTTAAGTCTTCGAAAGTACTCCTTACTGAGCTTTATTTGCATTTGTTCATGTTTTATTGCTGATCCTTCATCAATTTCCAAGTATTTATATTCTCCCTCTTGCTCAAATTCTTTTATATCTCATTCTTGTCCCAAACTGATGTTTTCCCAGTGCTACAGTTTTCCTTTTTTAAAGGTTGCTTTTGCACATGTATCAAGATCAAATGACATTCCAACATCATCCGAAAAAGTTTTGACAACCTGCAGCTGTGCATTCAGTTCCCCATCTGATGAGCTATACAGTTTTAAATCATCAACAAAGAGAAAACACCAAAAAAATGCCAAAAAGGCCAAACGACCAAACCAAGAAGAACAGACTTCAGGCAAGGAAAACAATCCAAAAGGTGCAACTTGTAGTAAAGATGCCAGTGAAACGTGTCAAATAATGAATGCTTTAATAATGTCCATAAAAACAAGTGCTTTCGCTCGGCTAAATACCGAGCTTTCTCAAGTACAGAGAAGTCATTAGACTTTGTTGTTTTCTAGGAGCCAAATTCTAGCCATAGCCTAAGCTATTAAGTAAACAGCTTAATGGATTAATGGCAAGGCAGAATAGCAACAGTGACAAAGATTCACCCTGGAATATCCACCTTTGAATTTTTAATCCCTGGGATAATAATCTGTCCTTTATCATGGCTTAATTGCAGAGTGGTCTGCCAGTGTTTCATGGTTATTGTAATGTAGTTAATCAGTATAGGGTGTATCTTAAACATTTTTAAGCACTCTTTTATCCATGAATGTGGATACTCTCAAATGCTTTTTTGTACTAAATCCATGCCATACTTAGATTCTTCCCCTCCTTACAGTTCTCCACTATAACTTTAACAACAAATGATCTTTTTTTCCATATGACTTTCTTTTATTGCCCTTTTGCTCTACTGCTATAATTGAGTTTTCATCTAAATGACTATAAACTCTATCGGCATCAGTTCCAGTGTACAGTTTATACGTCATCGGAAGACAAGGGTTTGGTCTATAATTTTTAGGGTAACTTGCAGATTCACTCTTAAGTAAGAGCATTGTTTTTCCTGTTTTTAATCAGTGTGGTGTGTGTTTGGGGTGTGCATATAAATAGTTCTTACTCATGACTAAATCCTTGTGCAAAGAAGTTAATACTTTAAGCTAAAAGTTAGGTGCTGCCTCTGGACCTGGGGTTTTCCAGTTAGAGGCTTTTCTCAACTTTTTTTCAATCTCTCTGGCTGTTATTTCATCCCATTTCATATCCTGTACCTTTAAACATCTTATTCTTTCTTTTACTTCTTCTATCCATTTCGTGTCTTTGTTATGTTCTACAGGATCTTCATAGATACTTCTGCAAAATATATCTACTTCCTCTTTTTTTGGATCTCTTTCAATTCCTTTTACCTTATTTCCCAATTCTCTATAAAACATTTTGGGTCATCAATAAATTGCTTATTTTGTGCTTTCCCCTTATATTTATCTTCATATTTTCTAAGTCGTTCTGCCCGTTTTTAAATTTTTAGTTTGTTATCTCCAATAGTGCATAAAAGATCCTGGTCTGTTCTAATATTGTGCATTGCTTTTATCACATCTATCTTTCTTAGTATTTTTGTTGATCTGTTCCCTCTTCTATAATCCTCTAACAATGACACTTCTTGTCTTAGCTGCTTTATAGTTTTCTTTATTCGATATTTCCATGATGGTATTTGCTTTTGCTCCCTCCTTTCCCTTGCTACCCTGTGTTCCTGTGGTAAAACTTTATCAGTTATTAATTTAGCAGCACACTAATATATTCTATTTACTTCTGTTATATCGCATGAATCTCTATGGACAGTCCTAATTACTATGTGCATTGGTTTTATCAAGCTTCCGACTTTGGGGGGTTTATTAACCTTCTGCAGTCTATTTCTCTCATTGATCATGATATATCTGTCTTTGTCTATTAAATCAAGCAACTCTTCTCTTAACTCATTTTCTTCCATACTGAGGGCACATCCCTTGTTTTCTGTTTCCTGCAGGCATTCTATAGAAAGTTCTATAGCATCTTCCTGTGGCACATTCTCTTCAATTTCATTCCATGTCATCTGTTGTTCTGTCATATGGAAACTCACTGGCTTATCATTCCTCAACATTGACTGCATCAGTTTCCACATTTTCCTGTTCCTTTCCTTGCTGTCTAGCTTCAAATGAACATTTATACTAGTTTCCTGTGGAAGGCTCCAAAATATCTTGATATGGCACCTGACCAATTGCTTCCTGTTCCACTGGTTTCCCCTTAATTTGTATATCCATTGCTCTATCCTGTTGTGCTGCTTTCTGTATTCGATTTACTACACTGAATCCTTTTCTTTGCAGCTGTTCCATAACCTCAGTTTCTATTTCTTGACTTCTCCATTACTAATCTCTTTTTCTACTTTTCCTCTTAGTCTTCTTATTTTTTGTATTGTAAAGTTTTCCATATCCGGATTCCTTTCCCTATATTTTTCTTCAAATATCTTTGGTGCTGCACTTTTTGTATTAGCTAGTTTTCCTTTCTCCTTTGCATAAATATTACTCCATATTAAATCTCTTTTCCTTTCCCCTGTCCATATTTCTTCTTCACATGTCTCCTGATCTTCTTGCTTTTCCTTATTCTGGGGACTCACTACATCATGCTGTGGTGTAGTCTGTTTTAGACCATCTACATTAAATCCTTTACTTCGCAGGCACTCCATAACTTCAACTTCTATTTCTTTAATTTCTGCTTTACTAATCATATTTTCTACATTACATGTTTGTGCTAATCTTTTTATTATGAAATTTTCCATATCTGAATGCCTTTGCCTGTATTTCTCTTTGAATATCTTTGAGACTGCCTTCTCTATATTAGTTAACTTGGCTTTCTCCTTTGCATAAATATTGCACCCTATCAAATCTCTCTTCCTTTCCCATGTCCATTTTTCTTTTTTTATATGTTTCAAATATCTCTAGGTTTTGTTGTTTATATTTTCTCACTTCCTCAGATGTTTCTTTTTACAAACAGATCAAAATTTCTTGATGTACATACTTTTTCAAAAATCTGTTGAATTAATAAACACAAATTTTTATTTGAAGCCTCTGACAGTTTTTTCCTGTGGAAATATTTTTCTTTCCTCTAATTTCTCTCAATCACTTTGTATATCTTGTGTCTGGAAATTCTGGGCTCTTTACATAATAGTAACAATACATAATTTCTTTCTTATCCTCAATAGTCTACTCTATCATCTTTATGGCTCTTCTTTGGCCAATCGTTTTCGTCATTTTTGTGGATTGCTACTTCCTTCTACAACAGGGGGGCCACCCCACTGAGCCTGGCCTGGCCCCATTGTATGAATGTTTCCATATTTTGAGGATTCTACGCTGTCATTTTTTTCCAGTCCTGGCACCAGTGCACCTACCAGGACTGGGCACTTTTTTATCCTGGGTCTTGTGCACCCAGCTATCTTTTTTATTTTTGATTTACTTCTATCCATGATATATGCTATATAAATACAGTCAATATATCAGTGTTGCCTTGGTGGTATTTTGAGAAAATCAGGGTCCACCTCAAGAAGATATGCACCAAGACTTGAGGATGAATTCAATTTCAGCACTATTACTCTCCTTTGCTTGCTGACTTTTCATCTCTCCATCAGGACCCTTGTATGTGGTGTGATTGACCACCATTACAGGGTGGGTTATGTTGTCACCTCTGAGATTGCAGACATATGTGAAGATGGCCTTGTGACTGCCCTTGGTGGATGTGTCCAACTTGTACTCATAGTTAGCCTTATGGTAATCCACCTAGGATCTCATATGGTCATTCAGACAAAGGTTGACTCACTGCCAAGTTGGTGCCTGCACCTACTCTGACCTGTACAGCTGACATAACAACCAATCATTTGTTTTTGTGTACTGTTGCTGTCCAGCAAAGGGAATTACTCTGCTTTGGTGGAGACAGGTTTTACAGGTAAGGTTTTGCTGAGTCCATACAGATATGTCAGTGGTCATATGGTTGTGTGTAGTAGGCATGGACAAAAGCTCATAACATGCTTGGACACTTCTAACATGTCAACATGATACTCATGCTTATTCTACTACCCATGTCTGTGTCAGACCAATGCAACAACCAGTAGCTGTAGAAACCAAACTCTGCTGGATGCACAGTATCTAACATTACACATGTACAATATGTATATCTTATTTAACTGACATTTTGCATCCCATGTCTGTTGTTATGAGGCAGCCAAATACACCTACTCATGCTGACATGTGCACAGGTAATACCTGACATACATTTCTGTTCTATGTCATTATGGCACAGTATTCACACCCTTGATGCCCACTCATCCCTCTCCACCCATTACATGATGCCACCCATACATAAGGGGTAATGGGACAAAATTAGTGACACTGTCTTCATACTGCTGTAACATACCTGAGTCATTTGATAGCACAGCAGCCTTTGCATTGACAGACATACCCTGGAGGATGTCCAACACTCATATGGCAGGAAGGGAGAAGAAAGGCTAGGAGTGTGGTAGTGAGGGTAGGAACCTTTAATGCTGGCAGTATGACTAGTATAGGGACAAAGCTAGCTGATATGATGGCCAGAAGGAAGGCTGATATACTGTCTGTGCAAGACACCAGATTGAAGGGGAGTACAGCTAGGTGTTTCCGAGGCAGGTCAAACTTGTGCTATCATGATGTGGATGAGAGGAGAAAGAGGGTAGGGGTTATCCTGAAAGAACAGTACGCCAAGAGTGCTTTTGGAGTATGACATGACTGTCTGATAGAGTCATGTTTATGAAGCTGGAGATTGATTGTGCAATGATGAATGTTGTTAGTAAATATGCTACACAAGTTGGTTGTACGATGGATGAGTAAGAGGAATCTAAAGTCATTTGAATGATGTGGTGATGACTGTACCCAAGGGTGGGAGAGTGGTGATTGCAGAAGAGTTTAATGGGCATGTTGAAGGGAACAGAGGGGATGAGGAAGTGATGGGTATGTATGGTGTTAAGCAAAGGAATGCAGATGGTGAGATGGTAGTGGATTTTGCAAAAAGGATGGACATGGCTGTTGTGAATATATACTATAACAAGAGGGAGGAGCATAGGGTTACATACAAGACTGGAGGGAGATGCACCCAGGTGGAATATATACAATGTAGGTGGGCCAGTTTGAAGGAGATTGGAGACTGTAAAGTGGTGACAGGGGACAGTGTAGTTAGGCATCAGAGACTGTTGGTCTGTAAGATGACATTGATAATCAAGAAGAGAAGGAGTGTGAGGGCAGCAGCAAGGATTAAATGGTGGGAACTGGAAAAGGGTGATTGGGATGTGGAGTTCAGGGAAGAGTTAAGACAGGCACTGGGTGGCAGTAACGATTGACCAAATATCTGGGTAAGTACAGCAGAGCTAGTGAGGGAGATGGCTAGAAAAGTGCTTGGTGCCACATGTGGATGGAGGAAGGAGTACAAGGACACCTGGTGGTAGAGTGAGGAAGTACAGAACAGTATACCGAGAAAGAGGTTGGGGATGAAAGAGTAGGATTGTTGGAGAGATGAGGAAAGTAGACATGAGTATAAGGTAATGAGGTGCATTGCAAAGAGAGAGGTGGAAAATGCTAAGGATGAGGCATATGACAACTTGTATGACAGGTGGGACACTAAGGAGGGATGATAGGTCTTGTACCAGTTGGCTAGACAGTGGGACTGAGCCAGTAAAGATGTGCAACAGATAAGGGTGATAAAGGATAATGAGGGAAATGTACTCACAAGTGAGGAGAGTGTGTTGAGCAGATGGACAGAGTACTTTGAGAGGCTGATGAATGAAGAAAATGATGGATAGATTGTTGGATTATGTGGGTATGGTGAATCAGGAAGTGCAATTGCTTACTAAGGAGGAAGTAAGGATCGCTATGAAGAGGATAAATACTGGAAAGCCTGTTGGTCCACATGACATACCTGTGGCAGCATGGAGGTGTTTAGGGGAAATGGCAGTGATGTTTTTCACCAGACTGTTTAATGATATCTTGGAAAGTGAGAGGTTGCATGTGCAGTGGACAGAAAGTGTTTGAATACCATTTTAGGAATAAGGTTCATGTGCAGAGCTGTAGTAACTACAGAAGGATAACATTAATCAGTCACAGCATGAAGTTATGGGAAAGAGTAGTGGAAGCTAGGTTAAGCAGGGCAGTGATGAGTAGTGGTCAGCAGTATGTTGTCATGCCAGGTAAGAGCACTACAGATGTGAAGTTTGCTCTGAGAGTGTTGATGGAGTAGTACAGAGAAGGTCAGGAGTTGCTTTATGTCTTTCTGGAAATAGAGGAAGCATATGACAGGGTGCCTAAAAGGGAGCTGTGGTATTGTATGAGGAAGTCATGAGTGGCAGAGATATATGTAACACTGGTACAGGATATTTACAAGGGTGGTGTGACAGTGGTGAGGAATGTGGCGGGAGTTATTGATGCGTTTAAAGTGGAGGTGGGATTACATCAGGGATTAGCTGTGAGCCTTTTCTTATTTGCAATGGCGATGGACAGGTTGACAGACAAGATCATACAGGAGTCCCCGTTGACTATAATGTTTGCAGATGACATTGTGATCTGTACTGAGTGTAGGGTACAGATGTAGGAGACCCTGTAGAGGTGGAGATATGCTCTAGGGAGGAGAGGAATGAAGATCAGCAGGACTACGACAGAATATCTGTGTGTGAATGAGAGGGTAGGTAGTGGAATGTTGAGGATGCAGGGAGTAGAGCTGGCAAAGGTGGATGACTATAAATAATTGGGATCAACATTTCAAAGTAATGATGACTGTGGAGGACAGGTGAGGATGAGAATAGAGGCAAGATGGAGAGGGTGGACAAGAGTGTCAGTACTGATTTTGACAGACAAGTACAAGTAAAAGTGAAAGAGAATGTCTACAACAGGGTAGTGAGACCAGCTATTTTATATGGTTTGGAGAAAGTGTCTTCAACAGAAAGGCAGGAGCCAATGTTGGATGTGGCAGAGTTACAGATGTTAGGATTTGCACTGGTTGTGATGAGGATGGACAGGAGTAGCAATGTGTATATGACAGGGTCAGCCCATGTTGGTCGTTTTTGAGACAAAGCCAGAGAGGCAAGATTACATCGGTTTGGACATGTGCTACAGGGGGATGCTGAGTATATTGGGAAAAGGATGGTAAGAATGATGCTGCCAGGTGAGAGGAAAAGAGGAAGGCCTTAGATAAGGTTCCTAGATGTGGTGAGAGAGGAGATGCAGGTGGTTGGTGTAACAGAGCAGGATGCAGAGGGCAGGCAGAAATGGTAACAGATGATCCACTTTGGCGACCTCTAACGGGAACAGCCAGAAGAAAAAAGAGATGTTGTAATGTCAGTCTTCACAGATTTGCCAATAATCTGTCAGATGTAACACAGCTGTATGAGTAAAGGACTACAAATATGAGGCACACACATGGTCACTGTGCATAACACTGGAGAGTTTAATGGTATTAGCTCAGTATATCACATGCTGTTCAACACACATACGTGCAACAGTACTTTACTATGCAAAGACCATGTATAGGTCTCTCACATTTCTGAGACAACCAAGTATATCATGGTTGTATTCACAAGTAAGATATAGATATGTACAACATCCCAGTAGCTGGACCAGCATTGTCTCAGTCAGTATTGTTCAACACATACTGCAGTAATAGTCATATGTGAACCTTTCTTTCCTGGGGTAACTCAGGGGTCTGACCTATGATCTATGTCACTGTAGACAGACCCAGATGCTATGGCCATAGGTTCTGATCAGCAATATATCAGTAGGGCAAGTGTTGCTGAGACATGTATGTTAGAGTTCCTATTTCCCTTTCTTACATGCCCCTTACTGCAGTCCATTACATGCTTACTTGTTTGACATACCTGTTTGTTTTATTCAAGTATAGGTGGCTATGTCCTGCTTGGATTTTATTTTTCTTTTTGCTGTTTCTCTGTCTCTCTCTCTCTCAAGGATGTAGGGTGTACATCTGCTTTGCATAGGCAGTAGCTTGCCTTTTGTAGGTAGTGCTCATGAGCAGCTGATGGCCTGTGTACCAATCGGTGTCTCCCACTTGATAATTGCATGCAGGCTAGCTGTGTTGTTATTCATATAGCCAATGGCATGGCAACACACTCCTATCATTGAGTACATCATGTGAGCATTGGCCCTTTTCCTTGCCAAAGAGGAGGTCTCTCTCTCTCTCTCTCTCTCTCTCTCTCTCTCTCTCTCTCAAGGATGTAGGGTGTACATCTGCTTTGCATAGGCAGCAGCTTGCCTTTTGTAGGTAATGCTCATGAGCAGCTGATGGCCTGTGTACCAATCGGTGTCTCCCACTTGATAATTGCATGCAGACTAGCTGTGTTGTTATTCGTATAGCCAATGGCATGGCAACACACTCCTATCATTGAGTACATCATGTGAGCATTGGCCCTTTTCCTTGCCAAAGAGGAGGACTTCATGGAGGTGTGTGAACAACAGCATCACAGAGGATATTTGGAAAAACCTCTTACAACCAAATCTGTGGAGACAGGCCAACAGACTGGGAAGGATGTTCCAGACATAGGGACAGAATGTAAGTATTGCTGTTATACATTTGGATTAATGCTAGTCTAACAGGGTTTGTGTGGACAAAAAGTTCTGGGGTGATTTTAACTCTGACAGTGGTATGTGTTTGACATAACTCTCACCTGTAGGGATAGCCACAGAATGTCCAGAATTTGGACTCCTATGTTTGGTGTGTTCCTCAGACATTTTTTGTCTTTGGAAAATCAGTAGCATACTCTGGAGATTGCAGTCAATAACTGCTAACATCAATTTGTATTTCTGACCTCATATCTCTCAGAAAAGATATGTTACAACTAACCCCATTACAACAGCAACTTTCTCAGTTTATGACAACAATATTTCAAATATGCCCCTGTTTTGGGGCTGTCTCTCAATTATGTCAGGCTTTGTCGAGATGTCATGTAGAAAAATGTTGATAGGTATGGTATATGATTATTTAGTGCCTGCATTCCTGATATCAGCCCAGTGATGTATCAGACTGCCAGACATGCTGTGTGGAAGAGGCCTTATATGTGAGGGGAAAGCCTGGACATTCTGTGTGACTCTGTACAGTTGAGAGGTCTGTGTATTTCTGGCAATCATTGACAGACTGTCCAGATTGTGTAGCAGTGTGTGGTGTCAATGTTATTTGGCCTGTGTAGGGTGGGGCATGGATGTATGTGTTATGGCTCCTTTTCTATTTGCCAGTGCATGTTGTTCCTGTTTCTGGCAGTCTATCGGCTGTATATGTTTGTATGGGCAGACTGAGACATGTCCCATATCACAGTCAGGCATCATGCTACACTGTGAATTGGGCCAGTATATGTGGGAGTAGTGTGTGAGTGGCAAACATGTTGAGATATTTTTGTTTACACAGTCCTTATACTGTACTGTTCCTTTGGCTTACTGGTATGCCATTGTGACTCTGGTTGAATTGGTTGTAGGCATGCGCTTTCACACCGGTGTTTGTTTTTCAATGCTATGACATTCCTCTAGTGCTTGATATATTTGCCAATACATGTGTAATTCCCCCTAGCAGATTTGTGTTAGTGTTGTGTCAGTCTGACTGTAGTTTGGACAGTGCTTGGTGACATGTTTAGCAGCTGAGTGTAGTTTTCATAACTTGATGTTATGTCCAGATATTTGTAGGACGTA
This sequence comes from Protopterus annectens, assembly GCF_019279795.1. Lineage (NCBI taxonomy): Eukaryota > Metazoa > Chordata > Ceratodontiformes > Protopteridae > Protopterus > Protopterus annectens. Next base: position 305,656,450 of record NC_056730.1, on the reverse strand, counting down.
GTGTTGCCTGGCCCCCATAAGTGTTGTGTATTTCTGACACATCAGTGGGCTGATGTGAAGATTTCAGTCACTAACTAGAAGTAATTGGGTGTTGGACTTGTGCTATTTTAGTCAATATGTGTTAGGACAGACATGAGGGTGTTACTGCAGCAACTGTGTCAGCTTATCTACTCCTGTATTTCAGATATGTCCCTATTTCCATGGCTTTCTCCCCCAAATTTGTCAAGCCTGCCTGCACTAAGGTGTTCTGAGCCTACCTCGGGACTGTCTGGATTGTTGCAGTATGTCCAGGTTAATTGCTCATATTTCTGATCTGTTCCACAGATGCATGTTTTTCATATCCTTGGTAAATCATTGTGAGGATTTCTGATAGTAAATGATGACATGCATTTCAGTTTCAGAACTCACATCCTTCAGAACATGTATGCTGAAACAAACCCTGTCACTCTGTGAGCATTGTACATTTATAAGAGCGATATTTGACTTATGCCCCTAGTTTGGTCCCATTGTCCCCCATCTGGACAGCCTTGGACCAGATTTCTTGCAGTAAGGGGTTGGTAGGTATGGTTCTGAGGTATGACTCCACTACATGTTATGAGTATATATATATATATATATATATATATATATATATATATATATATATATATATATATATATATATATTGTATATGTATATCACTATTTATATTATGTATATATTTGTCCATATATATGCATCTTCATACATATATACATGTATATATGTATAAATGCAAAACTTGACTGATTCTACGGAATCTTTTCCCTACTGTTGAATGAGCATATGTTTGAAAAATAATCAATGATCCCCTGCAGCTCAAATAGTGTTGTGGTACATTGTTCTGACTATGGTATACAGGGCCCTGGGTTCCAGACGTGGCAGGGTTGGTGACCTTGTTGCGCTTACACCCGCACTGATTCTTTAAGAGAAATTGGTGGAAAAGGGGCATGGAGAGGGAGGAATAATATGGCAGATAGCTACGGATGTGCAAGACAGGTGTACGGAAGGTCCTTATCTGTCCATTTCTTATACAGCAACAGCTGTGCATTTGTACAGAATTTGGAGGTGAATTTGGATACTCAAACCCCAGAGGGAGGGGTGAGGACAATAGAAATGTGTTGTTAAACCTGCCGAGCATTGCTTACCATTGCTCACAGTTCATTCTCATAATATACCACACTAAAGGCTTCATTTAGTAAATGTATATGATTTCCATTACATGACATGGCTGTATGTGCTTTCATTATAGTAGCAAGGGGTGTAACTTTACTGTATGGGGCACGTGTATACATGGGTGCTTTCACATGTTATATGCACTCACACATCCATGTTACACCAGCTGCACTACCCTGGGTGACAAAAATAACTTAAGAATAAGCTGCAAGAAAATATGAATAAACCACCAAAACTGAGAAAAAACACACTTTATAATAGCAAAGCTTTCGGATAAAATCCTTCCTCAATACTAATACAAACAATTCCAAAAATCAAATGGTTTAAATACAGGTCAATGAAGTCACATGACCAGCAGTCCAAAAATCATGTGACCACAAGTATATAAAACAAAATCATAAAAATTAAAAAAAATACATTAGAAAAAACATCAAATTATCACAACTTGGTATGTTGCAATTTAACAAGAACAGGTTTCAGGGTAATCATATTATTTAAACCTGGAAAATGGTCAGAATTCAACCTAAGAATCCATTCATACTCTTTTAATTCAAGTAAATTACCACTATCACCACCTCTGGCAGAAAGCCGTACTACATCAATAACTCTAAAAGAGGATCTATGCTCAATACCTGAATCAACTATATGCTTATACAAGGCATTACTGTCAATGGCCCTTCTAATCTCCGATTTGTGTTCAATGATGCGTTCTTTTAGCTTTCTAGTGGTCTTACCCACATGGAATGCAGTACATTTCACACAATTAGCTAAATATACCACATTAGATGTAACACAAGTGGTAGAAAAATTAAACTGATAAACTTTACCACTAACAGGATGTTTAAACTTATCACTGCAACCAACCACAATATCAGAACAGCAGGAACAATTCAAACAACCATACGTACCCAGCTTAGTGGTAGAAGTCCTCTCTACAGGTCTAAAAAATCTTTGTAACATAACATACTCTTCAAGGACTTCATATTTCTATATGAGAAAAAGGGCCTGTCACCCAGAATGTCTTTAATCTCACTAGAGGCCATTAGCACCACCCAATTCCTCTGGATTATTTGTTTTACAAAACAAGTCAAGGTATTATAACTAGTAATATACCTAGTACATACTTTTGAACATTCTAGGTTAACAGAACCAACATCATCCCCAAGAAAAATCGGCTTCAATATTGTCTTCCTATTAGCTAAAACTTTAGTTTTTAAATCTGAAACTAAATTAGAATCATAACCACTATCCAGGAACTCTTTGGACATCTCATCCAACTGTAAATTAAATATAGCATCATCAGTATTTAATCTACTAACTCTATTAAAACTGTGAAGTCACAATCCCCTTAAAGACATGTGGGGCATGCATGCTGGAATAATTAATATATCTATCAGTATTTACCTCCTTTTTGTGAATACTAGTATGGATAGATCCCTCACGTAGTTGTATCTTTACATCCAAAAAATTGATCTCACTATCAGAGGCATCCATCTTAAATTTCAAGAAACTGGTGGTTGCATTTAAATACTGAACAAATTCATTCAACTGTAAAAAAGAACCTTTCCATACCATAAAACAATCATCAACGAAACGTTGATAAAAACATATATTACTTACAAAAGAATTATCCAAATTATAAATATAAGCTTTCTCCCATTGGTATAACACCAAGTTGGCATAAGTGTTGGCCACAGAAGTACCCATGGCTACACCAGTGAGTTGCAAATATAAACATTCATCAAACAGAAAAATATTGTTTCTCAAAACTACATCTAGAAGAGAACAAATATTCTCAACAGATCTATTCACAAGAGAGGATTGGGAGATCAAAAATTGTCTGATAGACTCAATACCAAAATCATGCGGTATTACAGTAAAAAGAGATGCTATGTCAAGCGTTACAAATAAATACTCACTTTGTCGACAGGAACCACCAATACTATTAAACCAAACGCGTAATTTACAAAGTAAATCAGATGTATTTCTTAGCACAGAAGTGCATTTAGATAAATATAGTTGCAATTGTGTTTGCAAATATATAGATATAGGTTCGGTGATCCATCCCCCTCCCGATACAATTGGTCTCATGGGGGGGTTTGTCACCGACTTATGTATCTTAGGCAGCCCATACAGACAAGGGATAATTGGACAAGAAACAGTAAAAAAATGAAATAAATCCAAAGTAATATCACCACTAATTTGCAAATCATAGATCACCATATTGACATAACTAATGCATTTTTTAACATCTAGTGGTGTAATACGTTTAAAAGCCTCAGCATCATTCAGTAAAACGGAAACCAAAGATATATACTTAGGCCAATCCATAAGGACTACAGCCCCACCTTTATCGGCTTGTTTAATCACTAAATCTTTACTCGCCTGTAAACTTTTGAGCGCTTGATATTCATCAAATGTTAAATTAAAGCGAGAAAATCTCAAAGTATTACAGTCAGAATACAACAATCTTAATTCCCTCTCACACAAATCATGAAATGCTGTCACCACAGGCATACAAGAAGGTATAAAGGTACTACGCCGTTTGCATGAAACTCCATTAACAACAGAATTACCAAACAGAACTTTTAAATTTACATTTCTAATGAAAATCTTAAGGTCTGTAAGCGCAGTCACTAGATCACCCTTCGCTGTAGGAATAAAATTAAGCCCTTTACGTAATACTGAACAATGAGCAGAGTTCAAGTTGAAGGCTGACAGATTGAGAATACCTTTAGTCATTTGCGACTTACTTTGCCCTGCCCAAAAGGGCTCTCATTCTTGCGTTTGCCTGGAACAACTGTTTGTCCCATAGGTAGTTTCCTTCTTGGAGAGGAATGCTCAGTTACAGCCTCCAGCTGTTCTAGGTGAAAACGTTTGCCAGAGAAATTAAATGTAAGTTGTTGTGCCTTCTTAACCACAGTTGAACGCGAGTTAGCCTCTCCATCTTGCTTGTCACCAAGTTCCGACTGAAAGCAAACGTTCGTGGAGGCTAGCGTTGATGTCACCAAGGCAGGCGTATTCACTTGCATATGATTCGATGAAACTGCCAAAGCCGGTTCCTGTTGTTGTACAGTATCAGCTGCAGTTTCAGAAAAGCCATCAAGAACATCTAAGCTTCTCTTATTACTATGTAATGCAGCATTAGGTTTAAAAGTTTGATCATTTTTCGGCCATGAAAGAATATGACCCCTTTGGAAGTTGTTGATATCACGCGTGAGCTTACGGTTCTTCGTTACTTCCAAATGGTCATCCAATGCTTGTGTTTTGCCACGTAACTGTTGATATAACTCACCCATAGACGCAAACACAGACATATCCATTAATTAATTTTCCATATTTAGTATCTCATCTTTAAGTTCCTTCTCGATACTTGAAAAGAATTCATTCATTAAACTCATGTAATCCAAACTTAACTTGATGTTAAGTTGCTGCCACCGCTTCAGGAGCTCAGGATAAGCGTTCCCATATGAAGGCATCTTAAGAACTCTCAAGCCACGTGGGACAATGCCTTTATCTAGATATGCAGAGAAGCTAAAACGCTGCCATTGCAAGCGTTTATAGGCACCCACTTTTCTTTCAAAAAGATTCAGCTTTTTATGAAAATCTGAAACATTCTCAGATTTCCATTGTTCATCACCTTTCGATGTAGAACAAACCGAAGAGGTAAACTGTAGTAAGGGATTGGTCTCATTCATAAACAGAGACTTGACAGAGTTAACGGTCTTCACCACTTCCATGTTAAATAAATGAATAAAGGACTGCAACACGACCCTTTAACTTGCTCTCAGAAGTGCAGCAAAGAAATTAAAAAAAGAACAAGCTGCAAGAAAATATGAATAAACCACCAAAACTGAGAAAAACACACTTTATAATAGCAAAGCTTTCGGATAAAATCCTTCCTCAATACTAATACAAACAATTCTAAAAAACAAATGGTTTAAATACAGGTCAATGAAGTCACATGACCAGCAGTCCAAGAATCATGTGACCACAAGTATATAAAACAAATTCATTAAAATTAAAAAAATGTGACTTCATTGACCTGTATTTAAACCATTTGTTTTTTAGAATTGTTTGTATTAGTATTGAGGAAGGATTTCAGAATTGTTTGTATTAATATTGAGGAAGGATTTTATCCGAAAGTTTTGCTATTATAAAGTGTGTTTTTCTCAGTTTTGGTGGTTTATTGACAAAAATAACTTACCACATATTTTAATATGAATGTAGCACTTTTAACACTGCTTTGCCATGTAAATTTGGATTGCCTCTTGTATTACTCAAACTATGTATGCCTGCAAATAAAGCTGGGACTCTGACCACTATACTATCTTGGTTCATATATTTGAGCTGTATATTTTTATTTCTTGCCTATTGGATATTAATATTATATCACTATATTAAAGGGAGAGTATTGAGGTTTTTGGACATGTCATTGAGAACTGCTGTCATGACATATTGGTATACATTTCAGTTTCAGACTTGTATCTTTGTGAACATTAATGCTAATGCATAACCTGTTTTCTATCAACTTTTCTGTCCTCTTTGCAGATGGGATGACACCAGTGCTCAGGCTGTGGTTGACTACACTGCAGAATGGGTCTGAGATCCCATGCTTATGTTTATGTTGGATGCAGCCAGGAATGGTATCAGGTCTATGTAGACCTCCATGTGTTGCCTTTGAGAGGGCATTACAGACCTGGTTCCTGATCATGAGGGGAGGGTGGCAGGTGCTGTAAATGCACATGTGCACCTATGGTGGGACAGGGGGGTGTTTACACTTCACCTGTCTGCAAACCGGTTGCCTATGTCCATGGCATATGTGTATGTGGGGTTATTGACCACTACTAAAGAGCAGATATGTGTGTTGACTCTGGAATTGCAGACACACATCTGGAAGGCCTAGTGATTGGCTTTGATGGATGTCTCCATTTTGCACTCATAGACAGCCTTAGGGTACATCACCTGTGATCTTATTTGCTTGTGCATAGCAAGGTGACTTGACTGCCAATGAGGCACCTGTTCCTTCTTGGCCCATCTGGCTCATCCTGCAATTATTTGATGGTAGTTGTGTATTGCTGCTGTCCAACACAGTCATTCAGCCTACCTTGAGGGGGTTGATGTTGTCCTGTCGGGTATTGCTGAGACCATAAAGCTATGTAGGTGCCCATGTAGTATTGTAGTGTGAGCCTGGGCAGTGCTGCTAGTTCCAACATATGGGACGCCCTTCATGTGGGCCTTGCCCATTTTCCTTGCCTGTGTGGAGGACATTACAGAGGTGTGGGGGCTACAGCTTCACAGTCAGTACGTGGAAATACCTCACAGGTCAGGACATGTGGAGACAGCCCAACAACATAGGGGACAAAGCTCCAGAATTGGGTACAGATTGTATGTCATCAGTGCTGATATAGACATGGAGGGTTGCCAGATTGATAGGGTTCATTTGGACAAGCATTTACTGGGTGACTTGACATCTGACGGTGATATGCCTCTGACAAACCTCTCCACTGGCATATTGTCCACAGACTGGCCAGATGTTTGCCTGTTATGCTTGGTCTGTTCCTCAAACAACACCTGTTTTCATGGGGTTGGTAGGATAATGTGATGATTGTAGTCGGTAACTGTTGACATCCATTGTTGTTCCAGACATCATATGCTTCAGGGATGTTATTTTGCAACAACGCGTGTAACTCCAGCTGTTTCAGTTTGTAACACCATTATGTGTGATATGCCCCTCTTTCTATCCCCCTGCCCCACAAGTACATCATACATTGTCCAAATGTCCTGCATTATGAGTTATAGAGTTATGGTATACCATTAATTAGCAACTGCACTCCAGTTATCATGCCAATGACCTGGAAGACTCCGGCCATAGTATGCAGCGGTGGCCACTATTAGGGTTCCACACCCTGGAAATTCAGTGTCAGTCTGTACATATGACAGTTATGTATGTCTGGCCATTGTGAACAGACTGGCAAGATTGTGTAGTAGTGTTGTGTGTAGATGTTTGTTGGGCTGGGTAGGGAGAGTAGCAAATGTGAGTGCCATACATTCTTTACCTATCTGCCTCTGCATACTGGTACAGCTGCTGGTGGTAGGCTTGCAGGGGCTGACTGTGCAATGCCCTGTAACACCTCAGGATTCCCAGTACACTGTGAATTGGGCCAGTATATGTCGGTGTGGTGTGTGACTGGCAGTCGGGATATATTTGTTCAGACAGTCGTTCTACTCTAGAGTTCATTTTGGGTACTGGTATGTTGCTGTGACTGTGATGCACATGTTTTTGGGTGGACATTTTTGCACCGCTCTTTGCTTTTCCCTACAGCTCCATCCTTGTAGTGCATGCCATATTTGAATATACATAGGTAATTGCCCAGAGGTGAAGTGGGTGAGTGTCATGTTGGTCTTACCGCACTTCGTAAAATGCTGGGTGACATGTTTGGCAGCTGTCAGGGGATTTCCATTCTGTTACATCACTGCAGTCATACCTCTGCACTGTCCAGAGGCCTAGACACTGTCCAGATGTGTGGCTGATATGTTTGATCTGTTCCCCAGACAGTTGTTGTCCTTGGATAATCAGTAGGATACTCTGGGGAATGCAGTCAGTAAATGCTAACATCCATTGGTGTTACTGACTTCATATACCTCAGAAAAGATATGTTACAACAAAGCTGGTAACACCAGCAACTGTCTACATTTATGACAGCAATACATCCAATATAACCCTGTTTGGACCTTTGTCCCGCAATTATGTCAGACTTTGTCCCGATGTCATTCACTAAGTGGCTCAGAGGTATGTAGTAACATTATTTATTGCATTCATTCCTGCTACCATCCCAGTGATGTTATAGACCCCTAGACATGTAACAAGGAAGTGGCCATAGATATGAGTCCTGTGCCTGTACATTCTGTAGGAAACTGTACATTTGAGAGGTCCATGTCTGCCCATTGGTAAAAGACTGTCAGGATTGTGTAGCAGTGCAGTTGTACATGTTATTTGGGCTGCGTAGGGAGGGGGTACGTGTGAGTGTCATGGGCCCTTTCTATCTGACTGTGCATGTTGCTCCAGTTTCTGGTTCCCTATTGCCATATATGCTTGTACATGCAGACCATGATATGTCACATAACACCTCAGAATTCCCGCTACACTGACACTTGGGACAGTATTTGTAGGGGTATTATACTGTAGAGTTCAGTTTGCTTACTGGTATGTTGCTGTGACCATGGTGCACTTGTTTGGGGGTATCCACTTTCACACCAGTGTCTGTTCATAGGTTCATAGGTTCATAGGTTGGTACTAGGCTATCAGCCCTAGGGCCTATACAAGCCTAGCCATAACAATTCCCTGGCTATTTCTTCCCACACTATTTACTTCCCTGGACCCCTGTCTAGCAGGGTGACTGACGTGATCCCCGGGGTGAATTTCCTTTCTCCCATCCAATCGTCAAGGTTCCTTTTGAAGAGGACCAAAGAGGCACTCTGCTTGACATGTATGGGCAATCTATTCCAGAGTCTGGGGAATCTCTGGGTCAGGAACCTATCCCTCCACATGTTTTGTTTATTGTGATGACAAGGTTTAGATCCCTGGAGCATGTGGCTCTGAGGGATTGGGATTTCTTTAAGTGTAGCATGTCCAACAGCTCTGGGTTTGACATGGCCTTGTATGTTAAGCAAAGATCGCCTCTGAGTAGACGATATGCGACAGAGTACAGCTGGAGTTTTTTAAGGCGGTCAGTGTAGGGCATCTGCTTTAGGCCTGTGATTCTTTTAGTGAGATATTTCTGTGGCCTTTCCAGTTGTTGCAGATGTCTTGAGAGGTACATACCAAATGGGGCATTGTATTCTATAATGGGTCTAATGAGGGATGAGTACAGTGGGACAATGACCTCCTTTTTTCTGGATGAAAAGCCCTTAGTGATGAGGTGTGCCACATAGAAGGATTTCCTTACTGTTGTGGTGATTTGGTTATCGAAGGTGAGACCACTGTCCACCTGTGTCCCTAAGTCTCTTATCAAACTTTTGGTGTTTAGTGTACTGCCACCTATATGGAAATTCACGGATACATGTTTTTTCCCAAAGGGGATAACTATACATTTCTTGGCATTGAGCTTGAGCCCATGGCTCTGGCACCAAGCATCTGTTTCTGTAAGGCCCTTTTGTAGAGTATCCACATCATTTGGGGATTCAATAATGGCTCCCAGTTTGCAGTCATCTGCAAACTTTGCTATCCAGAGTCCCTTAGTGTTGGCCTGTACTTCAGAGAAGTAGATGCCAAACAAGAGCGGACCCAGGACTGAACCCAGTAGTTTTCCACTAGTGTTACATCCCTGTAGTACCTGTTATATTTGCTAATGCATGTGTACATCCCCAGAGTTGGACTTGGGTAGTGTTATGTCAGCCTGATTGTAGTTTGGTCATTGCTCAGTAGTTTTCCTCATGTTGTGTTATGTCAACATATTCGTAGGATGTCCACTTGTCTGGCCAATATCTTTGGTCTGTTCCCCATGGCTGTTATGTATGCATGATACATCAATGGGATGATGTTGGGATTGAGGTCAGTAGCTAATAAGAAGCAAATGAGTCCTGGAATTGTGATATTTCAGTTGATATATGTTAGGACATACACTGTTACTACATGAACTTTCTCAGCTTATCTACGGACATATTTTGGACATGTCCCTATTTTCAGGCCTTTGTCCCAGCACTTTGTCAGACTTGGTCCAGATTCATTACACTAAGGGGTTCTGAGCATACCTCTCCACTGCCAGATTTTCACAGAATGTCCAGATGTTTGGACCGTACTTTTGTTCAGTTCCACAATGTATTTCTATTTGTCTGGTAAATCACATTGATGAGCCAAGGATTTATGTCAGTAAATAAATGACACAACATTTCAGTTTTCATCCTCATATCCTTCAGTAATTGTCTGCTGAAACACACACTGCTGCTGTAACACGTTTTCATTTGTAACAGCCATTTTTAAGATATGTCCGTATATGTGGCCCATTTCTACCCCCCCCCTTTTACAGCCTTTGTACAGGTTCCTTGTACTAACAGGTTGAGAGGGATGGTTCTGAGGTATAACTGCACTGCATGTTCTATACAAACATATATATATATATATATATATATATATATATATATATATATATATATATATATATATATATGTATATATAGATACACACATATATACACACACACACACACACACACACACACATATATATATATATATATATATATATATATATATATATATATATATATTTTTTTTTTTTTCCTACCTTTAGATTTTTATATATGTATATCTATATTATGGCTCAATTTTCTATGTGTGTGTGTGTGTGTGTGTGTGTGTGTGTGTGTCTATATACAACACACAAAATGTTCCACAAAGCTTCTCCCTAATGTTGTATGTCTCTATTGCATGATATGTTTGAAAATGCAACCTTAATTTCTATAGCTCAGATGATTTAGTGGTACATTCATCTGACTGTATTGTTCCAGGTCATGGGTTCCACACTTAGGACTGCTGTTTTATTTTTTATTAATGTTAAATGACCTGAATGCAGGATATGTTTGTTAAAGCACTGCAAATTCTCTCAGCTCACATGGTGTAGCGGCTTTTTGCTGTGATTTACAAAAAAACACCAATGGAACCAGAAGAAAACCAGGTCATTTAGCGTAAAAACACTTTTAATCGCTATTCGTCAGAACGACTTCATGTTTTTTCTGATTAAGTTGTTCTGACGAATAGTGATTAAAAGTATTTTTACACTAAATGACCTGGTCTTCTTCTGGTTCCATTGATGTTTTTTGTATGTCAGTTTGCTTTGGCTAACACTTTTTGCCGTTCTGCCGCTTCTTGTTTTTTCTTGATTTTGCTGTGATTGTAGATGACAGCATCTGGGGTTCGAGACTTGGCAGGGCTGACTAGTTTGTTGCTGGGCAGAACAAGGTCTGATGGACATGGACTGATTAAGGCACATTTAAGCATATTATACTTATAATGGTATATTTAGGCAATAACTCATAGCTGGGTGTGGGTAATGCTGGATTTACCCACAGTCATTGTGGTTTGGTCACGAGGGCAAAGCCCGAGTGACCAAACGAAGCTAACGATGGGTTTATCCAGCATTGCTCACACCCAGCTGTGGGTTATTGCTATTATACAATGACATTATTTAAGAAAAACAATGCTTACCTACTTTAAATAATGTCATTGTATAATGCCTCCGTGTTGCCCTTCCACATTTTTTTGGTATCCTGGGGCATTTCTGATGTACTGCGCATGCATAAGGGAAGTGTTCCCATACTTATGCAGTACATCAGTGCTGTGCAGAAGTAGCAACAGAGATAGAAAGATCTCCATTGTGTTTTTAACATATCTCAGTATGTTATATGAGTTGAAGTAGTCATATAACATAGTCAGATATATTAAAAAAAGCAACAGAGATCTTCCTTTCTCTGTTGCTAGGAAGATCTCCATTGCATTTTTTTATGATATCTTACTATGCTGTATGAGTTCTTCAACTCGCAAAACATAACAAGATATGTTAGAAAAAGCAACAGAGATCTTTGTGTCTCTGTTGCTATCTCTGCAGGAAAAAAACCCAAAGAACAGGAGATTTACAAATGGAAAAAGTCTAGGCAACCGGACCTGTTTCCATTGGTATACTCTCGGATTTACAACAAGCACTGTTGTTGGGCTGGCCAATTAGCGTACTCATTTGTGTATGCTAATGGACAGTCATTGTATAATGTAAAATAATATTTACATACACATTATAATTTTATGTTTACCTTCCATGACATCCCCCATGTGCTTTTATTACATTATATTTTTGTGTGACTATATTGTACGGGGCACGTGTGTTTATATCGGGGTTTCACATAAATTGCTTGTCTTGGGACTCAAACCATGAACACCTGCATGTAAAGCTGCAACTCTAATCAGTACACTATGTTGGGTTGGCAACTTTATCTCTCTATTTTTATTTAGCTCCTATGGGATGTTTAAGCTATGCTAAGAGGATGGCCATAATGTTCACACCCACTTAACTACACTTAAACATTCTTTAGGGTATTACAAATAAATATATATCATTATTATATTTTTAGGTTATATGGGTGTGCATTGTGGTGTTCTGACAACTACTTGGGGCTGTATTCATGAAATACTGACACTGATTGGGCTTTCTGGCTTCTATGTGTGTTTAATGCTGATGCATGACATGTTGTCTATCAACTTTGTGTGTTTGGGGGGCTGTGCTTTTGCTTTTTAACTTTTGGTGAATTTATCCACTGTTATGTGTGCATTTGCACACATTTCCTGCTTTTTGCAGAATGCAGAAGTGCTGTACGGCACTTTAGCAATACAGAAGCTGTGACACACCTCTGTATTGCTTTGCTCTTGCTTTTTTAATTTTAGTGTCTGACACTGAAATGGTCAAGTTTACATTTCAGTGTCCACAGACACTGAAATACTGGCATAATATTAGAACAAAGCTTTAATATTATGCCAGCACTGCTTAGAAAGTGCCGTATGGCCCTTTTTGAGCTCAGGGGGCCTGTTTAGTGTCCATGCACTGGTTGGACATGCCCTCTGCACTTGTACTTGGATCGTGTCCATGTAGAGAATACAGCAGCGTGCCTTCATGAATATGCAAGGCGTGCTGCTGTTCTACATGGGCACGATCCGCTCTGTGCAGGAATAGCACTATTCCTGCACAGAGTTTAATGAGTCCAGGGGAATGATTTTAGTTTCATTGCTAGCTGTTAAAGACACTTGCTAAAGAGTTCAGTTTTGGTGGCAGGTGAATGCTTGATTTAGGAGTTTGGCAGGATTCATAATGTTCACTCATGTTTATTTGCAAATGCTCTTCCTTAGGCTTGTTTTTCAGTTTTCAGCCATATAATTTGAGCTGGTATGCATATATCCCAACGTACACTGCGATAATGTAACATTTTTTGCCCTTTCTGTTAACTGTGTGAACCCACTAGATACATGTAGCTGTTTCCAGAGTTCAGCTCAGAGTCTGAATAACTGACATGATCAAAGTCACAATTTCCAAGTGAAAACTGACAGAATCAAACCTAGTATCATAAAATGCACCTTGTATCCAGCTCATAGGAATTAGTCTTCTATTCTATACTGTTATGTTCAGATTTTATTTTTTTAAACAAAAGCAAATCTCCTGGATCTTCTCAGTAAATATAAACTTGCATATAGTAAGGCAGTCTAAATAAGCATTAACCTAGGTATGCTGAGGTAATAAGAAAAAATATCAAACTTATCCAAGGGAAATGATAGGGCGTCTTAGCTTCATATAGTTCCTACTCACATAAACCCTTGTCTTACATAGGTACGCCAACATTCATTCCTACTACCATTACTACAGCACATACTGTTAAAAGATATCAGCAGTATAAAAAAGGTCAAATATTGTGCTATTAATGAAAGTATATGTATAAAGTGTTTTTAGAATAGTATATTTGTTTATACTGGCTGGTTTACATACAAAATTGCCATTAAATGTTTTCTATAGACTGAATGAATTGAAACTGTTAGTTGATGGCTTAAGTAAGATGAGCTTAAGTGCTAATGTTTTATTAGTGTATTTAAATGTGTTTTTACTGCACTTTTTACTCCGATGAAGTCTTCAGATGAAAACACCAATTCTCTATGACTAAATACAAATTATTCACTTGTGGTGTTTCTGCTGGCTTCCTATGAATTCTTTTTGTTATAATATAAAAAAGGTATTGCTTTTAAAACAAACAGAAGCTACAACTTAAATAGATAATAATGCCAGACATGTTCCAGCTGTTTGTGATTCCACTGTCAGTTTTACGTTTCTATACACACCAGATTGCCAGATAAGACACTGACTGTCTGATGTCTGTCACTTACTGGGATTAGGGATATTAACTGGGCCTTCCAGGACCTAAAACATCCAAAATGCAAATATGACCTGGTTATTGCTTATGTTAAGATGAACCATCTCAGGTTGTTTTCAATGGAGGAGATAAAGAAAGGCATAGAAGACATCTTATCAAATGTCATTAAAGAAGAGTGATCTGTTATGTTGATCTGTATTCTTTTCTGACCTAGAACAATGACTAAATATAAATCAACCATCGTTGGCTTCAGTATTGATACCACTGTGCCTTTTTAGGCAATAAAAAAGTACTAGGCATTATAATTGGACAGTTACCAATCTGCTAGATGTCAGGATGGTTCTGTTAAGCACAAGAAGCCCATGAAGCAAAACATCTGGTATGCAATCTGTCTTTTCAGTAGAGTTCATGTCTAGCGACTGAAACTTGGATCATGAATATGAAAAGCAGTCATTATATTTCAAGGTTTACCACCTATCAGTCATGCAGGATAATTTGTAGAGGCAGCTCATATCCAATTATTTCATACTTAAATGCATTGTCCCAAAAATAGCCTCAAATCTGATTTGCACAGGTCCAAATAACTCTCAACAAAACAATTTTATGGGTAATTACTAGTCACCTTTCTGTATCCCTGGATGAACATACTGAATATCTAAACATACACCCAGAAAAAAATCAAAACAAATACCTTTTAATTAGGAGATTTCATTTATTCAGCTATCAGGTGTTCCTTTAATTATTTTAACAGTTATTACACACAGATTATTTTTTTGATATCATCAACCCCAGATCCCTTTCCCTTGATGATCTCCCTATTACAGGCAGAAATCTCCTAGACCTTGATTTAACTAACTCTGCCTTCCAATCAGTCCCACATATATTCCCTTTCCTAGTTAAATCAGACCATTTAGTCATATCAGACCATTTTGTTAAATCAGACTATTTAGTCATATCAGACCATTTAGTTATCACCTTCTTACTGAATAGCAGCCCCTGCCCCCAAAGCTCACCTATTTGATCTTATTGACCTTTTTGAACAAGATAAATGGTCCAATTACTCCAAATTTATGAACAGCGATACACCAGCCCAAACCAAATAATTCTGAAACTTATTTATTCACTGTATAGAAAAAAAAAACATACCAAATAACTGGCATTATTTATTTAGTTAACATTTGTTTACCGGGAAAGTCGGACTAGGAATGAAGCCAATTTTCATCAGATGTCCAGGGAGAAACACTCCAGACACATGTCTTTGTAACATGGGAGGAAACAGGAGCACCCAGAGGAAACCCACATGAATGCAGGGAGGACATACAGACTTCACACCGAAGGCATCCCAGCCAGGAATCAAACTGGAGAACCTTTCACTGTGAGACAACAATGCGACTGCTGCACCACTGTGCCATCATGAAACTATTAACCCAACTAAACATCAGTCCATTTGTAGTTCACTGGATTGCTAACTGTTTTTCAAACAGAATAAATTATACCCTCTCCAAAAAGTAAAAATATGTATGGAATTCTACAATATGCTGTCCTACGCACCCACTTTTTAGGTATCTATTTCTCTTAAGTACGGGAAAATTCTAATTACCTTGGCTATGTAAATTCACAGGTGACTACAAGATAGGTATCATTTCAAATTCCTTTATTTTCTAAGTTCTACCCCACAGAGTTGCCAGAACTTCAAAAAGCCCTCAATGACTCTAATAATCTGTGTTTTACTCATGGTCTTACCCTAATTTAAAGACATGCACAGTTCACCTCTAATAAAATTAGTCCTTCTGAAAAATATCGCATAAATGTAATGTACTTTAAGACTGACATATAAGCTAGGATTTAAAAACTTTCAGAAACAACAAGCTGTCCTTAAAGTAGTGCATCTCTAGCATCATTAAAAATTCCTTCTCCCTCTCTTCTGTTCTGTCATGGGCTCTTGCCTAGATACCAGTCCTTCCAATTTTTCCTTTATTCTGCCCATTTCTATCCTATGATTGTACACTATACAGTATTTGGCATGTGTAGTTCTAAATACCTTACACAGCTATAAAAAGAATGCAAGGTTTAAAGAATTGCTTTTTTTCTTTATAGACTAATGTCTGTGGCCTCTAGACTCATGTGAGATGATCTGTGTCTTACTTTCTGAGTTATGTCAAGCCCTGCTCTGTATAGACCTGTGAAATGTGCTTCTTTTCTTTTACCTATATTCCAGGAGTGTCATTATCATATGAGCAGAGAGCTTGCATATAGAACAGTTTAATTATACACTATAAAAGACAAGCATTTAATGTCAAAATAAATATAATATCTGAAACAATACCATTGTTAAAGTAGGCATACTGAAGTATGTAGTATGTCCTATCAAATGGCTAATCCATATGTGCAAATTAGCTTTAGTATGTACTTAGCTCACCTTTCATTATTTGGCAGTACTTACATGAGTTAGTCTGTTCGCTAAATGTTTTTGAATATTTCATAAATAATGTTGAAAAAGCATTTTAAAAAATATAAATTATATCCAAATGAATAATTGTTACACCAACACATTTTATAGTAGTCCATAATATTTCTTTAGGTTAAAATTCATATTACCTAGTGTAAATTCACCTCTTACTAATAGTTCCACAGAAAAATATTTTAAAGGTTCCAATAAAATAAAATGACCCAACAGACAGCAATTACAGAAAAAAACAGTGTGTTAGTATTTAGTAATACAAGTCAAACTAATAGCATCAATTACTTTAAGAATGCAGTGCATTATGTGAACAAAACATGTACAGTAAAAAATGACAGTAAAGAACTACAAGCAACACTGCTCATCCAATGTCATGGTTCATAGGTTCATAGGTTGGTGCTAGGCTATCGGCCCTAGGGCCTATACAAGCCTAGCCATAACAATTCCCTGGCTATTTCTTCCCACAGTATTGATTTCCCTGGACCCCTGTCTAGCAGAGTGACTGACGTGATCCCTGGGGTGAATTTTCTGTCTCCCATCCAATCATCAAGGTTCCTTTTGAAGAGGGTCAAAGAGGCGCTCTGCTTGACATGTATGGGCAGTCTGTTCCAGAGTCTGGGGAGTCTCTGGGTCAGGAACCTATACCTCCAGCATGTTTTGTTTATTGTGATGACAAGGTTTAGATCCCTGAAGCGTGTGGCTCTGAAGGATTGGGATTTCTTTAAGTGTAGCATGTCCAACAGCTCTGGGTTTGACATGGCCTTGTATGTTAAGCAGAGATTGCCTCTGAGTAGATGATATGTGACAGAGTATAGGTGGAGTTCTTTTAGACAGTCAAAATAGGGCATCTGCTTTAGGCATGTGATTCTTTTAGTGAGGTATTTCTGCGGCCTTTCCAGTTGTTGCAGATGTCTTGAGAGGTACATACCAAATGGGGTGTTGTATTCTATAATGGGTTTAATGAGGGATGAGTACAGCGGGACAATGACCTCTTTTTTTCTAGATGAAAAGCCCTTAGTGATGAGGTGTGCCATATAGAAGGATTTCCTGACTGTTGTGGTGATGTGGTTATCGAAGGTGAGACCACTGTCCACCTGTGTCCCTAAGTCTCTTATCACACTTTCATGTGTTTAGTGTACTGCCACCTATGTGGTAATTCACGGGTACAATTTTTTCCCATAAGGGATAACTATACATTTCTTAACATTGAACTTGAGCCCATGATTCTTGCACCAAGCATCTGTTTCTGTAAGGCCCTTTTGTAGAATATCCACATAATTTGGGGATTCAATAATGGCTCACAGTTTGCAGTTATCTGTGAACTTTGTTAGCCAGAGTCCCTTAGTGATGGCCTGTACTTCAGAGAAGTAGATGCCAAACAAGAGCGGTCCCAGGACTGAACCCTGAGCTACTCCACTTGTCACTTGTCACTTGTCACTTGTCTGGAGCTGGATTTGGAGTCGGCTACTTTTACAGTGTGGGTTCTGTCAGTAAGCCAGTCGGCAACCCATCGAGTGACATAAGGATTAATTCCAGAGTGGGGATGGTGTCGAAGGTCTTGGCAAGGTCCAGATAGGTTGTGTGGACCACCTTACCCTTGTCCACGGTTCTGGAGACTGATTCAAAGATATCTGTAGATGCACTGGTGGAATGGCATTGTGAATGGTACCTCAGACTCACCAGATGACCTTGAAAAGACAAGGCATATTGCATTAGGTGATTTGGTCTTTTGAAGCAATTACATGTGTGGGGCATACCTACAGAAAGGTTATACTGCACATCATTCATCAGCCTGGCCAACTGTGATACAGCAGTGATGGTATTACCAATGCTTTCAAAAGGACCCTGCATAAACTTTGGGCTGCAGACATTGATAAACTAATTTCAGAGGAAGAGCAGTAAATATATCTGCATCAAGACCATGCACTCACTTTCCCTTGTGCCTCACTGCCAATGAGGCTACTGGTAGATCCAGATATGTGTCCAGTATGTGGTATTGCATGTCCCTGTTTAATTGTGTCCCCAGTTACCTATCTTCCTTGTGTGCTATGTGTATTTCCTGCATATCCACAGGCTTAGAGCCTGTGTCCATGGAATGAGTAGAGGATGCAATGGCCACATTTCCTTTGTCCAGAAGACAAATCATATCCCCCTGACTGTGCCTGCCATCATTCTCAGAAGCATCAGATGCTCTGATTTCAGGTGTTGGTAGTTCTTTACTGGTGGTGTCAGATAGAAAATTATCTGTGAACACAGTCAAATATATGTAAAATCCAGTACCAGATGTATACTATTAAATAAAATGTTGGAATAGTATGCCTCTAATGCCACAAACATAAATACAATACTTTGAGCAGGGGTTTGTGGTAGTGGAATCCCAGATGTTTCTCTATAACCACGATAGACATAATTAACAGCTAGGCCAAAGAGAAATTATTATGGATGTCCTACACATGTTGCTGAAGAGAAATAACTGTATAAACATGGAGAATCTTCAGTAAATATTATTGGTTCACAAGATACCTCTGCCCTGACATCCAGCACCTCATTGTGGACCTGTCTGAGGTGTCAGTGCCTCTGAGGTGGACAATAAATTCTTCAGTCTAAATCAGAAGGACAAATAGGCAGCTTATAGTGGTGCATCTTGAATAATGTCATGGGCTTTGCATCAGACCATTCCATAGGAATAGCCCTGGCCAACAACAGCATTTATATCCACCAAAAGATCTTTTCAGGCATGGGCATGGTAGGCTGCATCCATGTCAAAGAACTATTGGCCAAGGAGATAGAGGCCCTAGATTCATAACTGAATGGTAGGCTAAATGCCCTGAAGGGCCATTTTATACCGAGCCAATAGCCTGTCATGACACTCAAACCTTGTACCTTGTGTCTATAAGATGAAGACCTTAACCATTACGCCAAACCCACATCATTCCCGGCATCTGAACACCTGGACTTAACTGTAGGTTTGTCAGCAGACTCTAAAGTACGTTTTTTCTTAATCTGTCATTTAGTCTGTAGGTATGAAAAACACTGGGATGACCAGCATGGGTGGGGGGTGTTCAACAAATGTTATCCACCAAGCATGACCACCATTCTGCCTGTGTGTCTGGCATTGCCATATCTCTAAGTAGACTGCACATCAAATCTCAATCACATAACAATAAGGACCAAATGCACCCCTCCTGACATTATGACAAAAAGTTTGGCAAATGTGGAGAAGTAATATAATACACAACAGGTAATTTGCTCAATACACGGACATTAAAACTCCAGGCTGATGACATGCACAGACGATCTGAGAATATTCAGATGGGTGGTGCTTCTCCTTAAGTTTCACAACTACCAGCATAGCAATTACCTTTAGCGCAATTACTTATCGTATGTCAATTTTTTCTACAATCCCTTGAATATATCATTACAGATTTATATGTGCTAGTAATTAATGAAGCAGCTGCAAGTTTAGAACTGTTTTGTAAATTAAGCTGAAAAAGTTGCAAATTCACGTTAAAGGTTAAGTGTGAGTTCTGTTTCACAAACGTGTTGAGTTCTATAATGATATTGTTGCACAACAGCTTCTATTGTACTGCAATGAGTGTTAGTGCTATTCTTCACGCTTATATTGAACTAATTTGAGTGTCTGGATAAAATGATTATGGAACTGAGGGTACCATGCAGAAATTTTCTGACTCATTTGATTCTCATAGCATGCAAACTGGATAAACTTAGTGCTAAGCTTTATGCAGCATTATGTATGTGCCTGGGCACTTGTGGGCTGCATTGCAAAGGTGTGGCTCAGATAATGCTTCAAAACGGATATTGACAGTTCCACAAAGTACATGCTGAAAATGCAGTCACTGTAATACATAGTTCACTAGCAATATATACAAAGAAACTGGACTGCCATATCTCACATCTCAAACTGCAATGTTACAACATATACACATATTACTTATGTTGGGCTGTTCAGACCCACGTCACACAAATGAGCTGCCCCTCATTGCTTGACAGCTGGCATTCCAAAAAATGGGTATGACCACAAATGTTTTATCATTTCTTTCTACAGCTTGTCATAGGCATCACAGAGGCACCTGAGGGATAAAATATTGTGGCATTCTATGCACAGAGTTGGTGTGTAGAGGAAACAAAAATATTCTGCCAGCTTCTGCACCAGAACTGCTGGACAAGGTCACTGGATGAATGATAACAAGACCCTTAATGAAAAGCAGAGGCCTGGAAAAGCTTGGCCAAGGAAAAGTCACACACCACCAGGAACCCCTGTAATTGGGAAAAATGTTGTCACCACTGCAGTGACAGCATGAAAAATAATCCTGACCTCCTTGGACAATGGGAGGCAAGATTAGAATGCACCCACACCTATGTAATATAAGTAATCACTGGTTTATCTCCACATGCAAACTGTTACTTTGTGCCATGCACAAATCAAGCACACTCCCATTTTTCTCTTCAGCTCCTGAAGCAATTGTAGAGAATGCCCAGATTCCCACAAAGAGACTGGAGCATCTCAGAGAGGTCCAGGGTGATTATGCCTGTTACAGTAGAGGTCTACATGTTAACAAACTGGACAGTTCATATGGCTGTAGTCAGGGTAGATATATGTTTTTCACAGGGCTGGCACCATATCAAGTGTCCAGAGTGGTACTTTATTTTTGAAAACTTAAGATTTGACCAGGCAAACCGTATCTACAAGCGCTGAAAAAGAATTGTAGTTCAATTATTATCCTACATAAAAAAAGACTGTGGAATGTCTGCTGTTTCTGATCTGTCTAATAAAGTTAAGGTGCTTCAAGGTGTGCATGTAATAGTTTAATGCAACTTTAATAAGAATGCAGAGGAATAGTTTTGGCTCAACTATTTCAGAGCATTTGCTGTTTTCCTATTTTAGCAGAGTACAAATGCCCTTTATTTATCATCTAGAACAATTCAGTGATATGCAAATCAGTTGAAAATACAACTGTATTCCTCAATTTATAGGGAACTCTAGTTCACTTTATACAACATTTATTAAAAATGTTAAGCACTTTCATCTCTAAGATACAATACTTCATCAAAACAAAAGTAAATGAATCTAAAGACTTTAAACAACTTATTCAAAAGTCACATGATGAAAAAAGTCATCCAGCTTGTTTAAAAATCATATGCTACCTCATGCTGTAACCTAAAATATATTAACAAATATTACTAGGCTCCCAGAAATTACAGTATTCTTGATACTCTGAGGTGCATCTTAAGAGCGTTATTATAACCTTTTCATCCAATGATGGCCTCAGCATAATCCATCAGTTGTGTTGTTGTCTTTCAGCTTTTCCCAGTTAGGGGTCACCACAGCGGAACTCCGGTCTGCTAATGATTGGCAGTAGATTTTCACGAACGCCACCATGCCAGCTCGACGTTCAATCTTCAACGAAGGCACGCCCAGTTACGCATGTCAGTAATGAAGAAAATTCACTTATTTTTTTTAATTTCAAGGAAAATATGCTGCATCTAAAGCTTAATGTACAAAGCTAACAAAACAGCAGTTCCCAATAAACTTGAGATAACAAGGATATATAAATCTTTTTTGAAAATAGCAACTGACTCTTTACCCTACAAAGAAAAAAAAAGATTTATCTTCTGTGTACCTCTCTAGTGCTAGATTGTCATAAAAGTAAAATCACAAATGGCCACAGGCATACATTATACTCCTGTGGGTCGGGGGAGGATACAAGAGCACCTGGGTAAAACCTATACACAGACACTGAATTTGTGCAGATTCTACACACAATCACAGAACCAGGTGCTGTGAAACAGCAGCAGTATTCAGTGTGCCCCCATGTCAGTGATCGGCCCAGACTGCCACAGGCTAACCAAAAGCTCCAGTACCACAGTTATATCTGATGGTAATAAAATAAAAATAATAATTGCTCACAATAATTTAACATGCACCTGCATGCACACACACATGCACACACGCACACACGCACGCACACACGCACACACACACACACACACACACACACACACAAGGCCATCAATTATAGTGACTTGTATGACTGTAATTATACACCTCAGGTGTTTCATTATGATCCACTATGGAATGAATGAATAAATGAGGATAAACAAATAAATAAACAAATAAATAAACTGCCACACAGGAATGTGTCTCCCGAACTCACTGCTGTCAGAATACAGTGTGCATCCACTGTAACTCCCAAACTTATTTCTCACCATCTTAGCTCAAAAAACAAAAAGAAGGCTAAAAGGCCAAAATGAGGGACAGATAGTGCTCTTAACATAGAATGCTGTTAGAACAGACATTGAATTAGTATGCTTTTTGTGAAAGTTATTAATTCTGAAACTCAGTGGTCTTTAATTATTTGCTGACTGCAATCCTCACTCATTTACCAGGAAAAAAAGCTTAAAGTGTTACAAGGAACAGACCAAAGAATGACATAACATCAGATGCATTCTGCAATATCAGGGATAGTCAAGAGTTGAGAGCATCTACACCAGCCCTACCACACACACACACACATATATATATATGTGTCTATATATATATATATATATATATATATATATATATATATATATATATATATATATATATATATATGTGTGTGTGTGTGTACAAGAACACATACCCACACACACACGCACACACATATGCACACAGTGTCAACTACAGCCACTTGTAATACTCAGACTGTACACCACAGAACTTTAACTATAATCAAATTAATGAATATGTATGTCAAAGGAAAAAACTTCAAAGACCAATACACGTAAGGTTCAGGTTAAGGCACTTTAATTCTTGCAGCAAGGAGACAAAAACATGCATGCAAAAATACAGAGTTTGTCTAACTAAAATCAGGAAGTGAAGCCATTCTCATACTATTCTTACAAGACATTGCCTACTGAAGCTGACGTAGTTAATCACAAGTTTACAATATTGTTTTTCACAGCAGATGTTGCTTATGATTTTCTGCTGATACGACATAATACTTCTAGATTCATGAGAAAACTTTGGAAAAATAACATGGCCTTGGAGACCGGCAGCTAGTTGCAATTATTTCTACAGTGCTGTGTTACATTTCAAGGTACTCTACTCATTCAAGCACAAAGCAATCACAGATTATAGTTCATATTCTTCAAGCCATCTTTGTTCCACTTTATCTATCCTTCCTGCAGCTGGTTATGTTCTCATAACACAGACAGGGCTAATTGTCTAAGTTTAATAACATTATAGAAAGCAGTATTGTTCTATTCATTATTTTCCTAATCAAGCAGAAAACCATCTGCTTCTTAGTACATTTCCTAAGACATAAACAAGATTTTAGCTGCGCTGACAAAATACAAGGTCAGAAAGCATTTGCCATTAATATGGATTTGTTCAGTATAAAGCAGAATAAATGTATTAACCCTTTTGGGCTTCTAAAAAGGCACTAATGCACACATATTAATACATATTTTTCTAACATTTCCCCCTATTAATACTTTTATTCTACTTTCAAAAGCATAAACAATTTGTTTCTTTTCCTAACCTCTTCCATTTTGGATTTGCAAGAAAGTCATTCAGTTTAACTTATGAAAGCATCTCAGTCTTAAATAGTTCATCAAGCTCAGTACCTTGATATAAGGTTTCAGAAACCGACAAATCTATAAAATCTTTGATCAATATTTTCATGCAGGGGATGCCACAACAAACACATACTCCCAACAGGAGCATTCCTACACAAATAGCAATCAAGATGTTTATTAGGATAGAACCCCACCCCCCAAACCATTTCTGGAAAAAGTCCGTCAGTGGGCTTGGGCCTGGTTTGGTCATGGTCGACACTTGCTGAATCACCTCAAGATGGTTGTCTGTCTCATGCTGGTTGTCAGAAATATACGGACAGCATTCTTCTTGGATTAAAGTGCACGTACCACCTCTCGCCGCTAGGGTGAAGTCAATAGCCATGCGGTTTTGAAGCACCACAGTTCTCATGGCATTCAGTTCATCAGTCACTAATTTGAGAGCAGAAAAAGTTGCATTGCTCATTACTTCGAGGAGTTTAGACAGTTTTCTCAGCTCCCAAATCTATTTCACTGCTCCATATGCTGATAATATGCCTGCCCACGATATGACAGTGTCACTCAAGTCCATACGTGTTAGTTTATCGCCCATGGAATGATGGTTTCTCCAGCCCACCTCGATCTGTCCCACTGGATTCTCAGGTTTCCTGACAGGTTTCTTGGTGACTTCTCGTGCATTTCGAATTTTACCTCGAGGCAAAACTGCAGTGTGTCGTATGACCAGAACCAGGTAACCCAAAAAACAACTGCCGGACCAATTCTCAGGTAACCATTTAGAGGCCTTTTTGCCACATACAAAATAACAATCTTCCACCTTAGTAGTAACTTTACTATTAACATATGCTTGCCCTGCATGAAACATTTTCTTGTTTATTATAGACAGTTACTTAAAAAGAACAGGATTATGTTGTACTTCATTAATTGTTCTGTGCATTGATTTAATAAATGAGTCATAGTCTGTATCACAAATAGAACCTGCATTATTAGCTTTGATGTAACATTTGTAAGGAACAGTCATATTGCAATTACTCCAACCCACCTGGACAATATCATTTTTATAAAAACACAGAATTCCCTTTTGTGTAACAGGCAGGTGCAATGCTATTTTATCTTGTGATTTAACAGTCGTAGTATCATAAACCAAGTTTTCCCAGTTCCCATTGACCTGTAGGGGGATTACAGTCATTAATAATCCCCCATACGCTGTTGAAATAGCTGTACAAACCCAACAATTTGACACATTAAAAGTCTCAGCATACACATGTTTGATCGCTTGGTAAGTGTTAAAGTTTGGATGCCAGTCTATGAGTAACGCATCACGTTTATTCAGTTTAGCTTGTGTGGCTGGAAAAAGGAAAGGCCACAACAAAAAGATCAATGTCACCAGTATAGTTAACAGGATGATCATGCAATATTTCTGTGGTTGTTCTGCATTCCTGTATGCTCTGGATTTTGTCATTTTTACTCTTGTGGTGTAACAGTAACAAGATTTTTATCTAGCTCAAAGTTTTTAACCAGTTTACAGTGTGTCAGGTGAATCCAGGATGCTCGCTCCGCGATCTTGACTGCAGTGGGTGTTGACAGTAGCACTTGGTATGGCCCATCCCACTTCGGTGTCGTCCAGTTTTTTCTCTTGATGACTTTCACCTGGGACTACTGCTGCTTCTGATGGTCTGGTTTGTTCCTTATCTGAAACAGAATTAAACTGCAAAAGGTGTTTAGAATTCAACATTCTCTTCATATACTCAGCGAGTGTACAGTCGGCTTCCTGATCTGCAGGCATGAGACTTTTCCACTGAGGTATATAATATGCCCTCCCAAATAACTTCTCAGAAGGAGTCAATCCCTTTGCATTCGGAACAGTTCTCATGCTCAACAGTGCCAGTGGCAGACAATACACCCAATTTCTATGTGTTTGCTCAATGAGCTTCCTTAATTTATTTTTTAACATCCCATTGTACCTCTCAACCAACCCAGCAGATTGTGGATGATACACACAATGATTTTTCAAAGAAATTACAAAAAACTTGCTCAGTTGTTGTATGGTTTGGTTCACAAAATGTGTGCCATTGTCACTGTAGATCTTTTCCGGTATGCCAAATCTAGGAATAATTTCTTTAACAAGGGTTTTCGCAATAGTAGCTGCGTCTGGATTTTTGGTCGGAAAAGCTTCCACCCATTTGGAAAACATATCTACAATGACAAGACAATACTTCTTATTTTCGCATTTGTTCAGTTCTATGAAATCCATACAGATAGTATGGAATGGATACGGTGGTGCAGGAAAACTCCCCTGCTTGGGCTTTAACACCCCTTGTGCATGATGTTTATTACAAACATGACATGACAAACAAAAATTTTTAGTGTAGTTTATAAATCCATATGTTGTGAACACTTGGTTCACTAACTGTGCCATCCCCCCTGTTGGGACATGGCATTGCCCATGGCTCAACAAAGCTGCATATCTAAACAAGTTAGATGGCAATATTGGTTTTCCCTCTTTGGAGATGTACAGCCCTTCCTTGAGAATTGCTCCTCGTTTTATCCATCTTTGTTTCTCAACTTGCGTAGTAAGTGTCTGCATTGTTTTTAACATTTCTAAGTCTAAAATCTCAGAAGGTTGTAATTCCTCATTCAAAAGAAATGCTTCTGAAGCTGCCTGCTTTGCAGCTGTATCAGCCCTTGCATTACCTTTTGAAATTCTATCCTGTTGCTTGGTATGAGCTATGCATTTACAAATAGCTACTTTCTGAGGTAACTGAATAGATTCTAAAAGATCTAAAATAAACTGTGCATGATTGATTGATTTGCCAGTAGATGTTATCATTCCTCGATTTTTCCACTGTTGCGCAAAAACATGTACAGTAGAGAAAGCATACTGGCTATCAGTAAAAATGTTCACACATTTACCCTTTGCTAAGGTACATGCCCGTGTTAAGGCAATCAGCTCTGATGCTTGTGCATATAAATTGTGTGGTAAAGATTTTGCTTCTACAATCTCAGTATCAGAGACTACTGCATATCCTACTAGGTTCTGTCCTGTGGGACCCCTTTTGCATGAGCCGTCCATGTAGTATGTCACCTCGGCATCATCCAAGAGAACATCCATAAGATCTTTTCTAGGCAGTGTCTTTTGCTCAATCTCCTGCAGGCAGCTGTGCAGTGTGCCATCTGCAGGAGTTGGAAGGAAGGTAGATGGATTCAAAGTTGCACATCGTTCAATTGTCATATGAGGTTGGCTCAATAATATAGTCATACAGGAAAGATGCCTAGCAGGAGAAAGTTATGCTACTTTTTCTTGCAGTAAAATAATCGCAACTGTATGAGGCACTCTCAATGTGAGAGGGTGGAACAACACTACTGAGGCCGAAGCCTGCACTGCCATTGCAGCTGCGACTACTGCTTGTATGCAGTGGGGTAAAGACCGCGCCACTGGGTCCAGTTGTGATGAATAGTAAGCAATGGGGCATTGCTTGTCCCCATGCTGCTGTGTTAACACTGATGTCATATAACCTTGCATACAATCCACTGTTTGGAAAAAACGTTTATGATAGTTTGGTAATCCTAAAACTAATGAGGATGCTATCAACTGTTTCAATTTGCAGAAAGCAGATTCTGCTTCTGGTGTCCATTGTAATAAATCCTGTGCTGCCATAGGCTTCTTGTATATCAAGTTGGTCAGCGGTGCAGATTCCAAAGCATAGTTTGGGATCCAGCTCCAACAAAAGTTGGTCATACCCAGGAAGGACATCATTTCCTTCTTGGTAGTGGGTTTCGGTGCTTGTAAAATCGCTATTTTTCTGTCATCTAATGTTCTGCCCTCTTTGGATATTACATATCCTAGGTATCTAACTTGCTTTTTCCAAAACTGTAATTTGTTTTTATTTACTTTATGTCCCTGAATAGCTAAAAATTGTAACAATGCTACAGTATCTTCCTTACAATCTTGCTGGGTGGGGGCTGCCAGCAGGATGTCATCAACATAAAGTAAAATCTGACTGCCTCTCGGTGGGGTAAATCCTGCCAAGTTGCTTGCCATTTCTTGTGAAAATATTGTTGGGCTTTCACAACATCCCTGTGGTAGTCGCGTGTATGTATACCTTTCCCCCTGAAATGTGAATGCAAACCAATGTTGGCTGTCAGGGTGCATCGGTATCGAAAAGAACGCATTGCTGATATCTACCACAGAAAAATATTTCTGCTGAGGTTTCAAATCATTCAGCAGGGTGTGTGGATCTGGCACCTTAGGTGCCCTTGGTATTACTGCGTCATTTACAGCTTGTAAATCTTGGACCATATGTCATTCTCCATTTGCTTTTCCAACAGGAAATAAGGGTGTGTTACATGGTGAATCAGGTGATTCCACCAGTACTCCTTCCTTAAGTAAAGCTGCTATAATAGGTTTAATTCCTATCTCTGCATCTTTTCTCAAGGGATACTGTCTCTTCTGTGGACTAAATTCTGACTTTGGCATGATAGTAACTGGTCCTGCTGTACGAATCAGTCCTACATCTGATTTGCCTGTTGACCAGAGAGTTTCTGGTATGCCTTGTAAGGCATCTTCTTCCTCTTCTGATAAGAGTGCTAATCAGCTGTCCTCGCTAGACTGCAACTGTACAGTTGGGTGTGTCTGTGTTATCCAATTTAACTTCTGCTTTTGTACTCCCTGTTCTGACAGTTCTAACTCTGTCTGTTTTTCCCACCTCGTGACTTTTTCTCCTAGGTCTGCCCATTTTACATTTTTGTCCGTGGTTAAGCTTACATGTGGTAATCGATTAAATTTATAAAGTGCAAAAAACTCCTGTGGTAATGAACAGCTAACTACACTGTTCCCTTTTATGTCCCAGTACAGATTACGTAATACTAACCTGTTTGCATGGTTTCTAAACAACTCTTGTTCATATTCCTTATCAGGTCCTGATGTGCTACAATAATACAGAGTACAGTGCAACAAATGTTGTTTATCAATGTCAAGGGAGGGGAACTTGCTGATGGCTATGTTCATCAGCTCTTCGGTTACTGCCCCTGGACCAGTCGTAACTAAGTCCTGGCTGTACCAATAAAATGTTTCACCCTCTGATCACACTGCAAAAATATCAATTTGTCGCTGTGCTTCCATACCCTGCATAGTTGGAACTACTGCTATGCCAAATAGTTGCATAAGGTCTCGGCCCAAGAGGTTTACTGGGCATTTTGCAGAAACGACAATTTTGCTTTTCTGGGTTAATCCTGAAACAGGATCAGTTATTGCAATGTTATGGGAGAGGGGCTCCCGATACAGCTGTCCATTAGTTGCTTTCACTAATATGTAATCAGGTGACTCTGAGTTCTCTGGCAGTTTGGAGGGATGTACCAGGGTCCGTGATGCCTCTGAGTCACACAAAAATGTGACTTCTCTCCCTTCTACCAGGAGTGTAACTTCTGCTTTTGTGTCTGCTAAATAGAGCTCCAAGCTCAATAAAGCTAAGTCTAAAATTTCATTCTCTTCATTATCCGTGACTTCATGTACTTCCTCTATTTCTTCTGTCACATCCTCTACTCCCTCTATCACATTCTCATTTGTCCTTTCTTGGCTATTTTTTTCTAGTGATTCCTGGCTATCATATAGTCAGTCCTCATCCTCCTTATCTTCCGTAGTTGCCTTCTTGTTTTTCTTGCAATCCCTTGCCAGGTGTCCCTTCTTACCACATTTAAAGCTCTCCCACCTTTTCTTTCGCCCTTCAAAGTCCTCTGATCGTTGATCAGATTGTTTGTTTCCCTGGGCATTTTTCTTGCCCTTTTTCCCGAACTGTACTACATAAACTTCTGCTCCATCTTCTACAGAAAATACTTGGGCTTTCTTTTTCTTTTTACTGTTAAAATACCTTTCGGCATATCTAGCATATTCAAGTAGTGACTGCAGTCTACTTGTACGATGATCTACCATGTGCTTTGTAATAAAGCTGCTTATTGGCAAAATACTGCCTTTTAAAAATGCATTCTTTAACTGCTGCTCATACGGGGAATCATGTGTTTGATCTTCAGGTATCTGCATTCCACAATGGTTATTAAAACACTCTAATAATCTAGCATATCTGTCAACAGTTTCACCTTCTTGTTGGATGCATTGATTAATGCAAGTCCAGTCTGCCCTAGGTTTCCATTTCTCAGAGATTCGGTCTGTAAGACCTTTCACTGTGTTGTCTAGTTCTGCGCTACTATGTGGGTTTGTGTTCTGCATCACGGGGATTCCAGTTGCCACTGATCATGTGCCAATCTAGTCCCACGTTTTGTCTGACTACTTTTTCTACTTCCTCTCCATTTAAGTTATAACTTAACCTCATGCCTTGTAGGTCTTCTAAAAATTTTCTAAAATTAACTTTTGGATGGGGAATTCCCTCAGTGGCTTTCCGGATATCTTCCGGTGTCCATGGTCTGTAAACTAAGAGAGTTAGGTCCTGTCCTTCTTGTCCTGCCTGAGGATTAGGTATTTCTATAAGTGGGCATATTTCTTCTTCACTCATATATCGTGAACTTCTACCCATTTGATATAACTCAATGTTCCCTTTTGAGTTTCCTGCCCGTGTTCAAGACCTGGTCTCAACGGGATCTCTAACAAATGGTGTTGCTTTTGCAGGGATAGCAGGATATTGCAGGGGTGGACTAACTTGTTCACTTGACTCATATTCTGGTAAGGGAGGTGGAGGGGCTGATGCTATTACTAAGTTATTGTCCTCTTTATCTAAAAACATGGCTTTTGAATTATTACTCTTTTGTTCCCTACGGTTTGCTT
The DNA here is from genome assembly GCF_019279795.1 of Protopterus annectens. NCBI lineage: Eukaryota > Metazoa > Chordata > Ceratodontiformes > Protopteridae > Protopterus > Protopterus annectens. Next base: position 305,625,541 of record NC_056730.1, on the reverse strand, counting down.
CCTCAATCCACCTGTGTGCCTGAGGAATCCCTAATTTACGTTGCTTTTTTACCTGACCTCTGAAATCAGTTTTAAGCTGTTTGACAAGTTTAACAAGTGAGGATTTTTCTAATTTACCATCAAATTCATACTTATTAATCCATTTTGAGTAGTATTTAACATTATCAGCACGTTGTAATTGCATAAATTTCGCATCTTCAGTTAACGGCGGAGTTTGGGATCTTTTTGTGCACTTATTTCCCATTTTATTCTAATCTTCGAAATGTTACATAACCCTTCTTATTTTTACGTGGTACCATGATTTCTCTTTTTCACAGTCTATCTAGAATAACTGCCTTACCTATTCTGTTTCCCTGATCTTATGACAAGACTGCAATCTTCCTTTCCCTGACTTGTACAAGACAAATACCCTGACAGACAATGCAAATCAAGTCCCTGATCTAAAACAGAAAAAGGTAAATCTCACCTTACCTGAGCCTCCGTGATTGATCGTCTGGTTCGAGGTAAACCCGCCCTTCAGTCGCAGATCAGAACAGTGGCTGGCCTCTTTTGGATGACAATTCAGTCAGAGGTCTTTTCAAATAAGAAGAACCAATGTGGTTTCTTCCCCGTACAGTTTCAAGCCACCTGGCCTGTCTTATCTGGTCAAAGTGGAGGTTTCTGGTCCGAAGGACCAATCTGTCAAAGGAAAAAACTTCAAAGACCAATACACGTAAGGTTCAGGTTAAGGCACTTTAATTCTTGCAGCAAGGCGACAAAAACATGCATGCAAAAATACAGAGTTTGTCTAACTAAAATCAGGAAGTGAAGCCATTCTTATACTATTCTTACAAGACATTGCCTACTGAAGCTGACGTAGTTAATCACAAGTTTACAATATTTTTTTTCACAGCAGATGTTGCTCATGATTTTCTGCTGATACGACATAACACTTCTAGATTCATGAGAAAACTTTGGAAAAATAACATGGCCTTGGAGACCGGCAGCTAGTTGCAATTATTTCTACAGTGCTGTGTTCCATTTCAAGGTACTCTACTCATTCGAGCACAAAGCAATCACAGATTATAGTTCATATTCTTCAAGCCGTCTTTGTTCCACTTTATCTATCCTTCCTGCAGCTGGTTATGTTCTCATAACACAGACAGAGCTAATTGTCTAAGTTTAATAACATTATAGAAAGCAGTATTGTTCTATTCATTATTTTCCTAATCAAGCAGAAAACCATCTGCTTCTCAGTATATTTCCTAAGACATAAACAAGATTTTAGCTGCGCTGACAAAATACAAGGTCAGAAAGCATTTGCCATTAATATGGATTTGTTCAGTATAAAGCAGAATAAATGTATTAACCCTTTTTGAGCTTCTAAAAAGGCACTAGTGCACACATATTAATACATATATTTCTAACAATGTACATAACTGATTCAAAGGAATGTTGTAAGAATAGAGTGTGCAACTCACAACAACCCCCACCTACCCAAATGCTGCTCAACCTCTTAACTCAAGAATCAAAAGTAACAATGGGGGACAAAGGACCAAAACCATGAACATATATTGTTCTCATTTTATATACATAAAAGTTTTTATAATAACAGAGTTTGCATCTATATGTTTTTTTTTTTTTTTTAACGAAGGCTGTTAAAGTTGCAACTAAAAAGTATATCATTATTTAACGATTGCTTTCCTCGTTCATTTGACAGAAAAACACAAACTTTAAAAAGAACAGACCAAAATATCAGGCAAAAATCAAAAAATCAAAAAATATTCTGTGAAAGCAAGACCATTTTTCGGCATCTGTACCTCCACACATTCCAGCATATACAATTATAACACACATGCACGCACACACACACAGACACACATACATCACATGCACACATACATAACCATCAATTACAAACATAAGTATGACTTATTCTTCACCATTGACCTTTGCAATCAAAAGAATGAATAAATACATAAATAAAAAGCAAACAGGAATGCCTCTTCTTAGCTTACTGCTGTAAAAACGGTGTGCATTCCACTCCACCCCCATACGTCTCAAACTCTTAGCTCTACATGCAATTTCTTTTTTTTCCCCCAGAATGTTTTTATTCATTTTATAACAGAATAACTTAACAGTATAGTAACAAGAAAAAAACAAACTATAGGCAATGTTCATAACAACTAAAAAAGCAATATATATAGGAGAACACTTAATATTTCTCTACCAGGTTAGACAATTTTGTCCAAGCAATTAAATGATGAGTTGTGTTGTTAGTCCTTGCTTTAATAGTATCAGTCTCATTCTTACAAATGTATTTCACAAGATGAATAAACTCAACTTTAATGACAGGAGTAGACTGGGATTTCCAATTTTTAGTAACAATTTTCCTTGCTACAGAGAGGATAGACCATAGTTTGGTTTTTAGTAATGTCTTCAGGAACATGAATATTGAAAAGGATGAGGGAGTCAGAGATTATGCAGTTGTCATTCCATAGAGCTTTACAAAGATATTTAAAGTCTGACCAAAATGGGGAAACTATTTTGCAATTAACAACCGTATGTATCCAGTCAGCATCTGATTGTCCACATCTCCAGCATTTCCTTTCATCTTTCTTATACATTATTGCTAGTCTATGTGGGGTGAAGAAAACATCTGTGTAAAAATGTCCATGTATATACATGCCAGAACAGGGAAGATGTGGATTCCTTCACCGACTGTAAACAAAAGTTTTTTTTATCTTTTTTTCTGAAAATACTTGTCTATTAATTTCACTTGAATAATTCCAAAAAGAAACATATGTTTTGCTAAAATAATTTCTGAGAATTGTATAAATAACAGATATGTATGGTGTTCTTCAATTTCTGAAGGCTATTAAGTCTGAAACTCAAATATCTGTTACTAATGTCTACTCTTCATTCCTTTGCCAGAAAAAATTGCAAAGTGTAAGAGGAACTGATCAAAATATGAACTAAAATCACAAATGGATGCGACTGACCATCAGTTGCAGCCATCTGCATGACTGTGACTGTACACCACAAAACTCTGATTGTGATCAAATGAATTAATAAATACGTGGACAACCAACATATGGGAATGTACCTTATTAGTTTATTGCTTTTAGAATACAATGTGCAAGTGAGCCATCTACTGCATTCCCTCCCCCAATACATCTCAAGCAGTATCAGTTTCCCCTGTGATTTAATGTTTTTCCTTAGGGGTGGGAGATGTTTTGTCTCCAAGACTGGAAAATTACTGCATCTCACTGCAAGGATCTATCTATCTATCTATCTATCTATCTATCTATCTATCTATCTATTTATCTGTCTAACTATCTATGACAGGTACATACTTAAAAATTGCTGCCAACTCATCCCTATCCAAATGAGATCCACTTGCTTCTTTCACTTTTAGTCAGGCTGCCCCTGAGCCAATGAAAACAGCTCCTCACTGTTTCATACAGCAGCCCAATGAGCTGCTTTTTGAATGTTGTTTCTGCCTTTAGCAAAAGGTTGGAAGATCTGTTGTAATGCCAGGCTGTTTTTAATAAATAGCTCAGCAACAGGAGTAAGACGATTTTATATGTTTTAATTACTGTTGGGTGAGCTCAAAAATCTGTGCATGAATTCCATATTCAGTCTTTTACTATGTCAAATTATCTAAAGCTTTTAAAATAAAAATAAAATACAAAATTAATTAATTCTTTGTGTCTTCTTTTCACTGGGGGTGGCTGTAACCTGGCAGTCATTACCATGGACTGTCCTGGTTATCTCATAAATATTTATTGACTATTCTTCCATATAGATTAAAGAAAAAAAAAACACTTACCCCTGTCAAACACACACCCTTGCAAGGCCTACTTTCAATGGAATCCATTAAAGGTTCACCACTACTAAACTAGGTCTCAACAAATTCTTAACACTCAAGGTTGAGAAATGAAGTGATCAGCGTTGTAGTACTGGAAGGTCTACTGATCTCAGTAGGTCCAAAGTAGAGGCTTGACTGATTTACGCACTGTGTTTATATTACCTCAGGATCCTAACTTCACCTTCCTCTCTAGACCCCACAGGTGTTTGATGCAACTGATTTTCTTTGGTTTGAAATCTGGTCCTCTTCCAAGCTTCACTGGCCTATCATGTTCAGCACCAGGGAGTAGAAGGGAAACCAGAATTAAAAGAGGTTTATTCACTTATTTGTTTGATTGCTTGTTTCTTTGCATATTTCTTTGTTTAACTCTGTTAACTAGGCTAGACCTCTGATCTACATGAACTTTTTTTCTGTCTCAGCATGAGAGAACTGTCTGATTAAGTGACATTTTTGGAGTCACACAGTAGTAAATGGAGGATGAAGGAATCAAACCCTGGATCACAGGAATCAGCTGTTAATACCCTATAGTCTTAATCCTGTACACTGGATGCCAGAATGTTTTTTTGTTATTGCAATAGATTCCTAGCAACAGTAGCTGACTGATAGTCAAAATAATGTTGCTACTCACTAACCAGATTCAGACCATTACTTCTGTAGTAAAATCCAATACTACTGCAATCTGCAAAGTCAGTGTTCATTGCAGTGGTCTAGAGCTGAGGTAAGGATAGTGTGTTTAAATCTCTTAGCTATTTCCTCACATTTGCTATGTTATAGAACTGAAAGCTAAGTGATACAGGAGTAAAGGAGAAAAACACAAACTTGCGGACTGCAGAACCCTCCGAACAACCAACAGAAGTCCAAACCCAGATATAAATAATAGTCACACGGAATTCAAAAGCCAAGTGTAAATTCAAGTATAAAATCCGCGAGTAAAATCCACACGAAAATGCACGGATAAACCAAGAACTAAAACCATGTGTTTAAATACAGGAAATAAACCTAATATAACTCTATTATACTATTACGATCACATACAAATAATGGTGCTACAAACACGCCAAACCATGAATTCTTACTGACCGACTACATGGAATGAATCAAATTGAATTAAATAGATAAAAGCTAACAAATATTATTACTAATAGAACCACTATATTTTATTTATTTAATAAACACTAAAAAGGAATGAAGAGAATAAAATTCTAAAAAACAATGTGTGGGAAACAAACACGGCAATATAACAACTATGAACATTCCTAGCAGTATTCATGAACTATTGTGCAGAAAGTAATAAATACTAAAAAACTTTTTACATCAGTTTGTAAATAATATCTAACTTCTTAACTTAAGAATGGGATAGAGAGAACAAATCTCATTTAATCCTGGTGAAACACTGGCATTGCAATGGAGTTGCCAATATAATTCCAGGACTTCAAGTAATACTTGATCTGGGCCATCTCTCCCATCTGAAACGATGGTATCAATTGCTCTAAATGAGAATATATGATTAATGTTTTCTGTAATGTGTTTTGCTAATGCGTTGTCTAACTTATTTTTCCTAATAGCATATAAATGCTCGTAGACACGCTCACGTAATTTTCTATCTGTTTTGCCAATATAAAAGGCAGGACATAATTTGCACTGGGCTAAATAAATCACTCCTTTCAATTGGCAATTAAATTTGTGTTTTACTTTATGTATCACGTTCCTAATGGTGAACAATTCACCTGTAGCCATGTGTATACAATATTTACACGTTACATTGGAACATTCCTTTTCTGAGAAATTATGTTTTGTGTCACTTTGTATTATCTGTTTAAGATTCCTACCTCTTTTCCAGATGATTTTTGGTTTAGGTTGTAATTTATTACTTATATCATTATCTAATTTAATCATATTCCAGTTTTTATTGATAATGAAATAATGATACCACTATCAGAACTAAAAGGGGTGATGAAAACCAAATTAGTAGGAGAGGTGTAGGTGTTACTTGTTTCTACTGTTTGGTATTGATTCGTACCAAGAATTGGAAGCTAGAGGCCTATCTCTCTTTTATTTGTAACTTCTTTAACTAGTTGATCTAAAAGTTGTTGAGGGTAACCCCTACTAATAAACATTGCCTTTAATAATTGACATTCATCATGGAAATGATCAGCTCTAGAAATCATACGAGCTGCCCCTACTAACTGTCCTTTTACAACAGATTTCTCTTGATATGTGGGATGGTTGCTACTGTAATTGAGGAAAGTGTTGGAATAAGTTTCTTTCCTATATATTTTTGTGTAGAAAACTTTATTGTTGTAATCTTTGTGTAAATCAACGTCTAAATACGTTATTCTGTCCTGATTAAATGTGTACATAACGTTTAAAAAATCAGTACTAGAATAGAAAAAGGAAATTAGTTCAGTAATCATTGTCTCATTGCCTTTGATTAAAATTAAAATATCATCTAAAAATCGTGTATATTACTTTATTTTACTCATGATGTTAATATTCTTACCCAACACTTCCTGCTCCCAGTATGCCATGACCAAATTGGCAAAGCTCCCCCCACAGGGGGAGCCCATGGCCACACCTATTTTCTGCAGGTTGATTTTGTTAACAAAAGTAAAATAGATGTAAGACAAAACAATATCTAACATTTCTTCCACTAGTTTAATTTCTGTTTGGGGTGCATCATATTTCCTCAAAATGAAGCTGACCCATTCTATACCATCCTGATGAGGTATACAGGTCTTTTACATCAACTGTTAGGAAGTTTAAGTTATCCTCAAACTTTATATTATTAATATTTTGAAGAAAAGACCAGGAATCTTTACATATAACTTTTTCCCCCTGTGGGGGGAGCTTTGCCAATTTGGTCAAAGTGACACAAAAACATCATTTCTCAGAAAAGGAATGTTCCAATGTAATGTGTAAAGATTGTATACACATGGCTACAGGTGAATCGTTCACCATTAGGAACGTGATACATAAAGTAAAACACATATTTAATTGCCAATTAAAAGGAGTGATTTATTTAGCCCAGTGCAAATTATGTCCTGCCTTTTATATTGGCAAAACAGATAGAAAATTATGTGAGCGTGTCTACGAGCATTTATATGCTATTAGGAAAAATAAGTTAGACAACGCATTAGCAAAACACATTACAGAAAACAATCATATATTCTCATTTTAGAGCAATTCATACTATTGTTTCAGATGGGAGAGATGGCCCAGATCAAGTATTACTTGAAGTCCTGGAATTATATTGGCAACTCCATTGCAATGCCAGTGTTTCACCAGGATTAAATGAGATTTGTTCTCTCTATCCCATTCTTAAGTTAAGAAGTTAGATATTATTTACAAATTGATGTAAAAAGTTTTTTAGTATGCGTTAGTTTCTGCACACTAGTTCATGAATACTGCTAGGAATGTTCATAGTTATTAGATTGCTGTGTTTGTTTACCCACACATTGTTTCTTAGAATTTTATTCTCTTCATTCTTTTTTAGTGTTTATTAAATAAATAAAATATAGTGGTTCTATTAGTAATAATATTTGTTAGCTTTTATCTATTTAATTCAATTTGATTCATTCCATGTAGTTGATCAGTAAGAATTCATGGTTTGGTGTGTTGTTGCACCATTATTTGTATGTGATCGTAACAGTATAACAGAGTTATATTAGGTTTATTTCCTGCATTTAAACACATGGTTTTAGTTCATTATACATACATTTTTATCTAAGCACATCTTTTAGTTTAACATATAAAACATATTTTATATTATATTTTAGTAGTTTTTAAATATTATATAAGGTTAAAAATATACTACTATATAACGGAGCTGTTTGGTTATTGTTTACTGTTGCTGGGATACGGCGCTTATGTTTGGCGCCAATTTGATTATTTAAATGCTTTCAGAAGTTTGTTCTTGTTTGTCTGAAGAAGTCCCACAACATAGTGGGACGAAAAGCGCTTAACTTCATATTTAGAAAATAAAGTTAGCTTCTTGGTTTATCTGTGCATTTCCGTGTGGATTTTACATGTGGATTTTATATGTGAATTTACACTTGGCTTTTGAATTCCGTGTGACTATTATTTATATCTAGGTTTGGACTTCTGTTGGCTGTTCGGTGGGTTCTGCAGTCTGCAAGTTTGTGTTTTTCTCCAGTTTGATACAGGAGTAGAGGTAACCTATAGTGAAACCATATGCCTTGATTATGTGAAAGTAAAAATGTTGCTAACTACAGCAGGCATAATGAAAAGTAGTGAACGCACTTTCTCAGACTGCCATTTTTCTTTCATTTGTAAATGCCACTTTTCAGAACTTGGTAAAAAATATGCACAGAAATTTTTCCAACTGTTGAAGAGTATATCTCATAATAAGTTAATATAACTGAACAACACAATACTGTATGGACCTTTTTTAAAAGGAGATGAGAATATTGTTAGCTGTAAGGTTTATTACTTCCAAGAAAAACAGCAAACATGTTTGAGACTGCATTAGGTTACACTTTAACATGGCTGATGCATAAGAAGGCACACACTACTACTCATCCTATAATTGTATCCATTATGAAATTCCTCTCAATGTAAACAGTAAAACATAAAGCCTAGTCATTCTGCCAAATAAAAGTAAAATAAAATGTGTTAATGATGAGCATAGCTTTATGTGATGCAGATGAGTACATTTATGCAATAAGTGATTCACAGTCAGCTTGTGTGAATCATTTATGCTGATATACTGATTTAAACAGCATCTTAAAAACTCATTGTTATGGAAAACAGTTAATGAATTTATTATATCTAATTATTCCAGACTATGCATCTGTTCACTTGTCATATCATGTGTATTTTGTTCTGCTCATCTGAGAATTTTGATGCAGTTAGGTCTGCTTTTGGTAAGTGACTAAGAAGACTAATAATCTAACAGTATCTGAGATAAGAATGGCAAAAATATGCTGAATAGAGGGCAGACTGAACAATTGAAGCATTAGCCAGAGGGGATTGCTCATTGCCTGACAGTGGAATACAAATCCAGCCCTAAGTTGCATGATTGATTCTCCCTCTAATGTGTAGTCTAAATAACTGTATGGAAAATTTTCTCCTGATGCTCATTTCTCCTATTTATATTTAAATTGTTACTTTAAAAAAATCAGCATTAGGATTTGTAGCAAGTGAATTGTTTCTAATAGCTACATTGGCACATGAATGACCTTTTATTTTATATTGCTTTAAACCATATCATTCTTTTTTTATTGTTTTTGAACTTGTGCCTGCTATCCATCAATCTTCCTCCCAGTCAGAATCTGCAAATTTTCTCCTCCATCAGGGGAATGACCTCAGTACAATACAGAGGTGAGAGCTGTCAGAATGGGTTGTCATATGGCAATAACAAGGTTTACTTTTGCCACTGCTGCCACAACAGCAATGAGAGCACTAATCCCCCCACCCCAGGAAAAAGTATGAAATATCCACATTATTGCAGGAACCTGCAATGCCTTCCCCGTGAACACATGTTTTTACACTTGATAATGAAGACTACCATCAGGAAATGCTTGATGTGCTAAAAGCCCCCCACCGGGATGTGCCCTCAATGTTACCCATGCCCTAATGAAATGTGGCAATATGTCTCCTGCTCTCACCCACCCTCATCACCCTCAAATTGGCCTACTCATCACCACTTGCCATCTGAGCTGCTTATCAAACTTAAGTTAGGACTTTATTCTGCAATGCCATCAGGGTTAACTAGCTTCAAGACATCTTAATATTACACTGATGAAAATTGTATACTAATAATAACTAAAATTTATAGTTCAAGAACTAGACATTTCTGAAGATTCATATTTTTTGTTTATATATTCCTTTCACCGCTTTGCAGGTTGTATCGGGGGGGGGGCTAGGGTTAGCGAACATAAGTAAGGGTGGCCAGGTGTGTACCACTTTACTAATGTGTGCCAAATTTAACCCTAGACCTGCCCCAACCAGAGCTCTGCACATTACCTGAAGAACAACCCTTTCCCTAACAGTACCACTGATCAAGTCATTCTAAAACAGAAAACATACACATTTGGACTCACACAACAGGAAAACTAGCTCTTACCCTACCTTTACCCCTAGATAGCATAGTCTTGCACGCCTGCTCTTCTACCCACGTATACACCACTATACGCATAACCTTTCCTAATCTCTGTCTCTCTGTCTCTCTCTCTCTCTGTCTGTCTCTCTCTCTCTCTCTCTCTCTCTCTCTCTCTCTCTCAGTAACACAGATATTTAGCAACAATATTACAAAAAAAAAAACTACAGTTCACTTTATCTACCAGTTAAACAGTCAATAAAGCAATTTTTTCTCTAAAAAGATGCATTCTACTATCCTCTTCAGTTAGGACATTTTCATATTACATTAGCATATGCATTGCTGCTAGGACTGCTCACTGACTCATTTGATTACTTTAATGACCATTATTAGCCATTTTCTTCTTCAGAAGAAGAACAACTTAAACTGTCAACACTTAAAGTGGATTGTGGCTGTCACCAAATCATCTCTTATTTGCTGAGTGTAATTCATTTGTATTTCTTTTTTACACTTTTTTCTTTTTCCCATTTTGATTATTTTTTAAATTTTCTTACATTTAAAAACACAGCATTATCCATGGGATTCAGAACCATTTTGCATGTTGCATAGATGCATTTGCATGATGAGCAGCCACAAGCAAGGAGAGATGATTCTAAGGTATGCTGAGTGCAGTCTTTTTAGCATGTGAAATACTGCAACCAGTGTACTATGGTAATGAGTGCATAATGATATGGAAGTGAGCAACATTATTAAAAACGAAGCCAATGACAAATGCAATTGAGGATAAACAATATGGTGGCATGATTCAGAAAATTGTATGTACTGTGTAACAAGCTGTGATCTTCAGTATTCAGTATGACCACAGTAAAATCCTGGAGGTATAGGAGAGAAACTGAGAAAACACATATGGGCAGCTGCTGCTTTAGTAGACATGTACATGCAAGAAAATGTCCTTGCACCCAGAAGCCAAGTAGGTGAGCACCATTTCCATGGTACTGTCGATGTATCTGTCTCCACCTAAGGTGCCATGGCCCTCACAACACTGAAATAGGGTACTATTATCATGTCGATGCAGGCAGCATTCAGGAGCTGGTTGAGATGTATCATCTCATCTGCAGGCCTTGGAATGTGTGGCATAACCATCCCTATAGACACCAAGGTAAACATTTGTTTGAGTATTCTGACTACAGGCACTTTCCAGCAACCAATGTGTGGGATATGATGGGTGTCACCCAGGCTTCTATCTCAAAGATGTTTTCCCATTGTTGGATACCATGCAACAACATTTGGACCAGCATATGGGAGCTATTGCTTCCAACCACATTGTCATCAAGGCCTCACCTGAGGAGCAGGAGCAACACAATATCAACTTTAAAGGATTCCACTGTATTAACTGTCAGGCTGTCTGCTATGCACCTGGTGTAGTACACAATAAACCAGCAGAGCGCCCAGGCAGTGTCCAAGACTCCCACATCTGGCATGCATGTGTCTTATATCAGCAGTTTGTGCATAATGATTTTCCACAGGACCATCTTATTATTGATGGGCAGACGTCAATTTCTACCAAGGTTATGATGTATGACTGTGCTTGATATCAAAGCTGGGAAATATTAAGTGCTTTTAAAGGGTGGTAAGAACTTTTTTGTGTGTCTGTTTAAAGGTGTATAAGGCAAGGTTTCATATGGTTTCTGTAAATATTTCCATAATGTTGTTCCTATGTTTCTTTACAATTTGGAGCTGTGGATAATGACACCAATAAGAAACCCATAGACCATGACACAGAATGCATACAACACCACCGTGTCCCATACGAAAATTATAGTCAAACATGTAGTCAGACTACTTAAGGACAACTTCCACTGTCTAGAAGTCTCACTTGGTGCCCCAGAGTAAGACCTTGAAACATGCAGTAAAATGTTTGCAGTATGTGCATTATTACACAATATATTACTATGCAAACAGATACAGCAGGCAGGAGACATTCAGGAGGAGGACGTGCCACAGTCAGTAAGGCAGGTGCAGTATGTCATGTCAGTAGCTAAGAGGCAGCAACTGTTTCATAACTATGGACTACAGTGAACACAATATACAACAATTACAATGATGGTTGCAATAATAAATCTAGATTGTGCTATAGCCAGGACAGGCCACACTGTGTATTGGTCACATGTGACCCAGTGAGCAGACTACTGAGGCCAGGGCATAGTAGTCATCATATACACATGTGTGGAGCATCATAGTAACAAGTGTTAATAATGGGTAGTGTGTGTGAGGGTGGGAGTAGGTTAATGCTGTGAGTATGAATGTGTGAGCCATGAAAATGGGACTTTGGGAAACCATGAAGACTGGTCAGGGGGTGGTATCTACACTGCACTATGAATGGAGAGAGACTGGTGGTGCTCAGTGAAGTGTAGGGGTATACATGGGCACAATTCAGCAAATGACACAGCACTGCACTCTGATCCAATTGATAGGTATAGGGCACCCACTGGATATCTATGTGCCAATCATATATGCTGCCTTCTACAAGAGCTCCTTCTCCTGAGAAAGCTGAAAGCATGATCCACAGCAAACATGGAGAATGGACAGCTACTTGACTGTGAATGGTGGGAAATGCCACTGCTGGTCTCCAAACAAATACAGAAACAGCAAAAAGCTCAGCACATTCAGACAGAAACAAACTGCAAATGATATAGAACAGATCCTTTATTAATCTACTTAATAAGAGAGGGACAATTTATTTATTTATTTATTTATTTATTTGCAGTTGGTTTACCAGGATAGTCCATTGGGCCTAAAAGAACAAGTTTTCAATGGAGTCCTGGGGAGAAAAGCTCCAAAAAACAGACACACAAAATAGGTACAAACAATTTAAAAAGCCCTTAAAGCAAACCAGAGGGCAGGAATAAGCAATAGATAGCTTAGATACTTATACAAATGTAAAATAGGATACAGTCATTGATTTTGCATTTGAGGTAACATTCATATAATACAGTGTAATAGAAATAGGTAAAATAGATGTGAGTTGTGTATGAGTTTAGAGAGGTAGAGTTGTTTTGTTATAAATGAATGTAGTTATGAAGGGAATGATAAGATAAATAGGCTTTGTTGAATAGCTTAAGAATGGATGAAGGATTAAGAGTTCCATATTTTTATGATGGATGAGAACAGGAACATTCCCATTGCAACTTTAGATGTGTGTGTAGAGATTTTTGAATGAATAAAGATTAGAGGTGGTACGAATGGATGGTGGGAGTGAGTTCCAAAGACGGCTAGGTTAGAGGATAGAAGGTATTTGCCTGGGGACGTGTTGGTTTATGTACTTCTAGTAGGTTTTGGTTGTTAGACCTTAAGACTCTGTCTAGTAGATGTAACTTAAAAGCAGAAGACAGGGAGGGACAGAGAGGGGTTATTTATGAGCTTATGGGCTAGGGTGAGCTGAATGTAGTTGAGCTGATGAGGAAGTTCAAGCCAGTTTAGTTTTTGGAGAGAGGAACAGTGGTGGGTTGATGACCTGTGGCGCTTAGCGATCTTATTGTAGCAAGAGGAAAGTTGTTTCTTTAGAGAGGACTGAAGATTTGTTAGGAGAGGTGAGCCATAGAGCAGGGAGGGAATAAGAAAGGAAGAGGAGAGAGCGATTTTAGAGGTCTTTGTGAGGTGATGGTTTTGACGGTAGAGCATACCCAGCTTTTGGTGGTTTTTTTTGATATTTAGTTGAAGATGAGAGTTGAAATTAAGCTGGTTGTCAATTTGGACACCAAGTAACTTAGTTTCGGACACTAGTTCTAGAATTGAGTTGTTTTGACTTATAATCGAGAAATTGTTTGTATTGAAGGGAGTAGTTTTAGAGGGGGTAAATACCATGAGTTTGGTTTTAGAGGCGTTTAGAGCTAGGTGGTTTGTTTTCATCCAATGCTCAGTAATTGAGAAAGCTTCTTGTGTGAGCTTTAGAAGCTTAGGGACAGATGAGGCAGAGCAAATAATGGTAGAATCGTCAGCATATTGGATAATGTCAGAGAATGGGATGGATTTATGAAAATCATTTATAAATATGTTAAAGAGGAGAGGACCAAGTATGGAGCCTTGGGGAACTCCGGTGGGGGTATTGAGAAAAGAGGAAGTGGCTTTTTCCATTTTACAGCTTGGTGTCTGTTTGATAGGTAGCTGGAGAACCAGTTTAAAGAGGAGGGAGAAAGGTTAAGGTTGGAAAGTTTAGTTAGGAGCAGACTGTGTGAGATAGTATCAAAGGCCTTAGAAAGGTCAAGTAGTAGGGTGGAGACAATTTTCCCGGAATCACGTGCTTTATTGATGGTTTCAAGAAAGGAGAGGAGGGCTGTCATGGTGCTATGGTTTGGCCTAAAGCCATGTTGTGTAGATGTAAGAAGGTTATTTTCTAAAAGATATGGTAGTAGTTGAAGTTGGATACATTTCTCTAGTAGCTTAGAAATGGGGACAGGATAGCAATTAGGCGGAAGTTGTTAACACTGCAGTTTTCCACCTTTATGGAGGGGGATGATGAAAGCTTGTTTCCAGAGTTGGGGCACTGTACATTCCAGGATTGAGCGGTTGATGAGAATGCTTATGGGATAGGCAATTCCATCAGCAGCTATGCTTAGGAAGTATGAGGGGATGTTATCAGGTGCATTAGTGGCGGGCTTCAATTTTCGAAGGAGTTTCTTTATTGTAGAAGTGGATATAGGTTTTAATGAGAAGGGAGCAGAGTGGGGAGGGAAAGTATTTGATACTGGTAAGGATGATGAGGAAGTTAGAGTAGGTGAAGAGTTTGTAGCTGGGAATGGGGAAGTAAGAGAAGTGCATGGTGGTTTTTTTGCGGGAGAGGGTGAGGGGGTATTGGATGATAAGGTGGAAGTAGAAAAGGAGGAAGTTAGTTTGCTAATAGAGTCAATGAAGAAGGAGTTATTAGACAATGTTATTAAACTCATTTCAGTGCTGACTGCATCCTCTTTACTAACAACTGATTTGCACCATCCATTTGCAGTTTGTTTCTGCCTGAATGTTTTGAGTTTCTCTGCTGTTTTCCTGTTTGTTTTGGACTTGTCTAGGTTCATTGGCTTTGGTACTCAAGCCATGTAACCTTTTGTATGTGTAGCTCTACACAAACACACCATCCATATTTGTGTACATGGTGTCCTACAGTGCCCTCGACACTGGCTGCTGGTGTTGAAGTGGGAAAGCAAAGGGATCTAGACCATTCTCTCCCCTCTCCTGTGGTGGTCCTTCCCCACCAAAAATGGAGGTTCACTGATCAAGAGATGAGTGGAGGCTGCAGTGAATGGTTGTGTGAGGACAGATGAAGTATACAGACTCTTTCCATAATGCTGCATGAATGGATCAGGCCCTCCCACATGTCATCATGTAGATCATGTACGACCCTGACCAGGTCAGCTCACTCTTCAGTTTTCTCAGCTTATCCTAGTGTAGTGGCCCTGCAGGAATGCTTAGTAGTAACCACAGAGACACTCAGATCAAGAGGCAGGAATTTCCCATGGCATGCGCTAGCAGTATGTTTACCCTGCCATCCTCCTCATTGGTACTGGAGATGGTGGTAACCAAGGGTGACCCTGCTACTGGAGTGGAGGGTGGTTACTGTGTTGATGCATTAGACAACTTCTGACTTTCTGTGGCCTCCTGGGACCAAAGTTGTGTTGAAGAGGCACAGTAGCTCTGTCAGTGCAAGAGGATGGGGATATGACCGTCATCTTTTCCATGTCTAACACTGCTACCATGATCCCTGACTGTGCCAGGATTTGAATGACATAATCATCATCAGGCTCAGACAGTTTACCAACATCAGACATGCTTATATACATAGTGGAGGAACATGACAACACAAGACCTGTGAAAACCCATAAGTATAACAAAGTACATGAATGTTCCCTGCACCCACACCCAAGAATCTACAGATCAGATGTTTTCTTTACATCTGGCTTCATCCTATGGGTTATTGGCCTGACTCAGATCCAGCACTGTCCAAATCCTTAAGAATTCCAACTCACCAGGCTTAGCCTACCCTATCCACAATCTCCCACTCCTCAACTGACCCCTCACATCAAGTTTGCCCCCAATCCTGTCAGCAGCTCTGTCTGGCTATGCTTCAGCATATCCTTTGATTAATAACTTTTTGAGTGCAGGTTTTCATCTTCACTTGTTATTCCCTTACCCTAGTTAGTGTCTGTAGTCATATAGTTTTACTGTAGGGAGATAGGTAGTTAGGTTACAACTTGCAGTGTGTGTGTGTGTGTGTGTGTGTGTGTGCGTGTGTGTGTGTTAGGTAGTTAGGTTATGACTTGCAGTGTGTGTGTGTGTGTGTGTGTGTGTGTGTGTGTGTGTGTGTGTGTGTGTGTGTGTGTGTGTGTGTGTGTGTGTGTGTGTGTGTGTGTGTGTGTGTGTGTGTGTGTGTGTGTGTGCAATGTAGTATTATATTGGGCTTTCCCACCCTTTTTCATGCATTATTCTGCCTTTTTCTTAGGGTTTAGTAATTGCGTAGTGTAGGTGAAATTTCTTATCATCTCTTTGTCATAAGGTTAGTTAGGGGTAGTGTTTCATTATGGTTAAAGAGTTTAAAAAAATGTATCACCTGCGAGCACAAATTACCCTCCCGGGACACACATGATAAGTGTGTTTATTGTTTGGGGGCTGCCCATCTGGACTCCTCCTGTTCTATTGGTGAGGATTTTGGGTCCAAGGCAGCCAATGATAGATGGGTGAAGTTGCTCTTTAAGGACCTTCTTCCTGCTGGTCCTTCTTCTGCTACTTTGGTTCCAAGAGTTGGGTCTGATAAACACAAGACTCCAAGACCTCAAAGGGGGATTGGAAGAGGTCCTCTTCATTTTCTGATCCCAGTACGTCTTTTTCTTCTTCAAGCTTGCTGAACCTGAAGGTCTTATGACTTTTGGGTGTGATGGCTGTCTCAGGACTGGCTTTGACTCCAACCCCTCGGAGCCAGTCACTCTCGGTGCCAACTACAAGCAAGGTGCTGTCTCTGGCTCTCAGTCTTCCTAGCCCATTCTTGGTCAAAGAGGATTCATCTGGTCTGGTGGTGTCTCCCTTTTCCCCATCCACTCTGCTAGATCTGACACCACAGTCCTAACCTTCCCCACATAGGTTCTGGATCTCCCTGACTCAGACCCAGCACATGGGTTCTTCTTCACCTAAGTAACCCTTCAAGTCCCAGTCAGTGCCTTTGTCTGCCTGGTCATCGAGGTCGGCGGACCATTTCAAAGCTTCTGACTTGGAACAGCTGATGAGGTCCTTTATACAGACTCATAAGCACTTAGGTGTTATCCTTTCATGTCAAGGACCTGTTACTGTAACCTCGGCTCCATCTCCCTGGTTTTCTTTCCAGGCAGGTTGCCTTACTGCATGCAAGTGCAGTCATGTCAGTGACCCTTTCCTGAATCTGTTTGTATGATCTGTCATGGTCATCTAATGAACTGATTTGTTTTAAAATTTTCCACTCATACATGCTCAGAAAAGACCCATTCAGATTTCTTGTTCTGGAGCATCTGTCATTCAAGGACTAAGATGGCTTGAAGAAAGATGTCATTTTTTGCTTGAGAGAATTTCTGCTTCTGATGTCTATCAATGTCAGTCAGGATTACCTGCACTATCAAAGAAATATATGTGTAAACTGGGGGTGGGGGCATGTCATGGACACTAACATAGACTTGAATATGCTCTGTGTTCACATGACCTAGTTTACATGCTTCCCATGAGGTGGCACAAGTCACTTGTATATCTGACATCTGTGTGACTGCAGTGAATATGTTATGGTTCTGGATATTACTTTGACACTTAGCAGTTGGCTGCATGACTCTGCATTACTCTGCAACAAACAGGGATATATATTTTTTTGAAGCATAGCAATCTTCTGCTCATTGATAATGAATTAAAATTTGATATTCATATTCAACAAAGTATAAAAACGACCCACCAGAAGCATGGACTTCTCTTTCATAATCAAAATTTCTGTCACCCTCCTCCAAACTCTCCCTAGCTCAGGCTCAACTCCTACCAAGCCTTCTTTATGCTGCCCCAGTCCTTACTCATGTTCAAACATCTCATCACTAAACTAGAGAAAACTTATAAAAAAAATTGCTAGATTTCCCACCAGCCTTCCTTACAAATCTCATCACTGTCTTGCCCTTAAGTCACTCCTATGGCCAGAATTCTCCAAACCGCTACTTATACCCCAGCTACATATTGCACACTCTATCCTATATGAACCGTCATCCTGTCCCTCCATCTCCAATTTAGTCTCCTTCTATAAACCCCTTCTTAACCTCCTTACTGACAGAAAACACCTTCTTCAGTTATACAAACCCAACAAAAACATGGTAAGACCGTTTACAAATACTCTGTAGCCCATGCTTGGAACTTACTACCTCTTAACATAATAAGCATTCAGCATAAATACCTGTTTAAGAAAGAACTTAAACTTTTTCTCCTGAAGACTTGGTCATGCCCTTGTCAAACCCCCACTTGAACTAGTCTGCTCTCTTTTCTCATCTGATCTGCATTTCCCTAGCAACTCTTTGTCCTCCTTGTACTTGGTCTAGCAACCTGTATTCATACTGTACTCCTTGGTGTAATATTCTCTAAACCTTTTAATTGTTATACGGCCTATGCTATATAGTGTTGTTCTTAAATTTAGGAAATTGTACTTAACTGTTATTTTACTGCTGTGCACAAATTTTCTGACTTGTACTATATTTCTGTGACCCTACTTTAATATTTTGTAAATATCATAATTACTTGTATTATTTCTGGAGCTTTTGTCCTCAGTTCTCCACTGAAAATGGGCCCCTGGCTCAGCTGGATTAACCCAGTTAACAAATGTCAATAGATAAATAAATAATAAATAAATACTTGAAGCAGATCATGCATTCTGTGCATCTATGGGACACAGCAGCCCAAATACTGCCTTTACCAAAATGCAAAATAAATGAAACATACTGGAGATTTGGAGGGATATAGGTGTATCACATAGAATCCCACTTCTATGGAGATGTCTTCCACTTCACATACTCTATTCAAAGTATTCCCCTTACACTCTTTAGATGTAGTTTAGATGAAGGATTGGCAACCACAAAGTCATCCCCTATGGTTTAGCACCCCTGCCCTTCATATATAGGGGAAACATGTAAATATCCCAACATATCCTTGCATGGCCTAGCTATAGGTTAGTTTAGTCAAAATGTAAGGGCTAAAAACTACCACAGGAATATAAAGCTAGACTTCTTAAGCTCTCACAGATCAATAAGCTAGTGAACATCTATGAGTCTATGAATCTATGGACAGGTACGCATGTAATAAGTGCATTGTGTCAGTCACCTGAACTGTAGAAGTGCTCGATGCCAAACAGCTGAATTGACAGCCACTCTTTAACAAACACCCTGACCATGACATACACTGTATGCCAACTACAATATGTCCACCACTCAATGTACAGAATTTTTATATGACCCATGACATCATTATATGTGCAGTTCATAACATGCACCAGGACATCACTCAGGATGTTTGTGGAATCCTCTATTGTTACCCCCATAAGTTTTCTCATAGAGGTATGTGTACAGTCCCTCCATCACCAAAATACTGATCCAGATATACAGCACCATGGTACAGATGTAGGAATAGAAGGCTCGTACATGCTACAGAGGCCACTGGATCATCTTCACCTAAAGTAATCCCTAAACCCATCAAGGTTTTCATGTTTGCTGAAAACCCCAGTGGAACATTACCAGATGAGCAGACTCATTCAGTGGTAGTGTAGGATCCCTTCCTGCTGCATCTACAAAACAAAGACCAATCTTCCTTATTTCAATTATTGCACAAGAACTGAGATAACAGAACAATACCAAACATTAACTTGCTGATTCATGGAGTGTTACAGTAAGGTAAACCATCTTCTTATAGTCTACTAACACTCAAAATGTTGCATGTCATGGCAATTTAATTATTGTGAACTTTCAAACTTGCTAACAGCCTAACTATTATGTTAAGAATACAAACAAATGGGTGAAAGATAACCCCCTGGATTCATTAAACTCTGTGCGCGAATAGTGCTATTCTTGCACGGAGTGGATCATGCCCATGTAGAATAGCAGCACACCTTGCATATTCATGAAGGCGCACTGCTGTATTCTCTACATGGACATGATCCATGTATGAACACAGGAGGAGTATCTGAGCAATGCTCGCACAATACACATGCCCCCTGCACTCCAGAATTGCCATACAGCAATTCTAAAGCATCTACAGTGTCCATGGACAAAACAAGTAATGAAACATAAAAGCACACCCCCACAATAGTCCAGCACAGATAATATGTCCAGAATGGTATGCCAGAGTACATGCTGGCATACCAAATAAGGAAGCATGTTCCTGAGAGGAACATTTAAACCAATTCCCCCATGTATGATGTAGTTGTCCAGATGTCCTGCCCTAAGATGCAGAAAGCAATGTGCATACCCCTACAGTAAATAAAAATAAAACACATATTTATTATGTTTTTCTGTCCGCAATAAAGTTTAAGCATAGCAGAATGGGTGTACATGTCACGCAACTATGTTCAGCCTAGCTTATACATCACAAGGAGCTAAATAGAAATATACAGCTGAAATTTGCAATGTGAGATAGTGTAGTGGATACAGTGTGTGCTTTACATACAGTCATTCACAATTTGATCCCCAAGGAAGACATTTCACTTTTATATGTGAAAGCAGTACTATTTTATTTTTTTTTATAATTAGGTAGTAAATAACATATATGTCAACCAGAGTAGCATAGTAGGTCCAAATATAAGGTGTCAGTGTAATAAAGTTGTGAAACCCCCATATAAATACAAATGTCCCATATAGTACAGTCACACAAAATGTAATGTCATGAAAGCACATAGAGGAATGTTATGGAAGGTCAGCATACATATCATAACATATATTTAATGAAGAATGAACCCCACAGTCCTGATAGTCCATAAAATAAAGCTGAACAATGCTAAATTGTGCTCTGCTATGCTCAGCCGGAGTAAGAATTGCTTAAATTTGTATGCTTAGCAATAATTAGCATACTGTCAACTTCAATGCTGGCCCCAGTAAAGGCTGTCCCTATTATAGCTCCGCAGGCCAACACCAGTCATGATTAACTCCAAGATGTACTCTATGTAATAAGGCAGGCAGTCCACAAATGTAAAACAAAATTTAATATATAAAAAGACAAAACAAAACACAAACTGCTGGATTTAGCACTTTCATCTCCCATCCGGAGACTTCATCAGAATCAAAATCATACATGTAGTCTCCATATAGTTACAAATCATTCCTGATTGGATAACTGATAATGGCTTCACAGGATGAACTCTTAATTTCTCTACACTAATCAACTAGATGTATAGAACATAATACAGTCCATCATAAAACAGTAATCTGTGCTAAGCTGGTTTACCCGTCACTTAGCTTAGCTCAGCTAATCAGGGCAAAGGATGGGAATCCAGCCCTATTTAAACCCTGCAGGTGAGAATACAACCATAATCAGTTGTAGCTTATCACTGCAGGCACTATGGCTGGTCTGGTGAAGATGTGCACTTTCAGGCACAGTGCTGGAGCATTCAGGAGTCCAGGATCATAGTTGGACTCCTAGTAAAAGACCATGAAGGGAGACTGCTGCAGGACCAGTACCAGGGCTCCCAATACAAAGCGGAGGTCTGGGACTGTCTCGCACATAATCTCACCAGTGCCACTGGCATCCCTCGAACTGGTGAGCAGGTCCAGCACCACTTTGCTGACTTGAAGCATAGGAAGAGGGATCTCTTGGACCAGTGGGTCCAAGATGCATGGGCGAGGAATGTCCCAGCTGTGTGTAAGTACCAGTATCAATAAGTGTTTTACAAAGTCCAACCTATGTATGTGATGGCTAGGTATGCATAAATGTTTCTCTATCTTCTGTACAGCTGCAGATGAGAGAGCGGCAAACATGGATGCCCATGCCAGCAGGCTGCTAAGGCTGTGTCGCAAGGCTGGTGAGTACAAATCTAGCTTGTAGTATTCAGGGAAAATAAATAGAAAGGAGTAGAACGTCACCTGTCAGTACTTAAAAACTGGTATGGTTTGTACTGAATAAACGAGACATTATCAGGCTCATCTGACAAAGATTGTGGAGTTGTAAAACAGGAGACTAACTATATGAAATGTTCCATGCACCAAGATCTGATACCTGAATAGTAATGTTGTGTTGACCAGTGTTTTCCAGACTGTGCTATGTCAAAGCACAAATACACAGTATAAGAACTATCTGCCGTGCATGGATGTCAGAATTACAAGGTCAGATTGTACAACCAAGAGAGTATTAGGCAGAAAACAGTCAAACAAAAAACAGCAGTTTCTTAATAGCTTGTTCTGATGAAACACAAGCTGTGCTGGATTTTTTGCACAAACAGACACAGTTCGCATCCTGGGAGTGGTAGTAAGCTTTTTGCATCATTTCATCCTGGAATATGTGAATATGTGCGGAAACAGTCAGGTAGTGTTAACAGAAATTTCCTCCACAGGATTGCCAGGTAAGGAAAGGTATATCTTAGCTGTAAGAAGGCTGTACTTATACACTGTGTACAATACCCTCTGTCCAACCCCAAGGCTGCAAATGACAGCAAGATAAATACATACACCAAGTAGTCTCCTCCAAGAAATATCCCTCAAATGTCAAGCTGTCACAGCTAGTGGTCACTGTCACCCACACCCAGGGTGACCGATAGAAATCAATGCAGAGTATGACAGTAGGAAGCACACACAGTATGAGTGCACATAGGAAACCCTGACTATGTGAATATAGGTAGAAACAGTCAGATAGTATTAACAGAAACTTCCTCCACAGGTCTGCCAGGTAAGAAAAGGTATAAATTATCTGTAAGAAGGCTGTAATTATACACTGTGTATAAACATACCACTGCCCACCCCAAGGCCATAGGTCAATTTAAAGTGAGGTAATACCTACAGAGTAATGATTAGAGCAATGATCATTAAAGTTGTGAGGAACTGAAGCCTATACAGTTGTTAATTGTCATCTCTCCCCCCCACCCTGTCTGCAGCAATAATCTAAACACATAAATCAATGGGTATGTTTTTCACCAAACCTACTGTTGGGACGTGTCTTATTGTTCTACAAATATTTAAATGTTTGATTATTAATGTTCATTGTTCAAATACTATCATCGGTGGCCTGTTGCTATCAGTGTAACCTGCATGCCATTATAATGCCCACTGTGGTTCCATATATGCATGTGTTCTGTTTGCTATGCAACTGTTCCAAATCTGTTGTTTTGGGTTAATTTGAATACCTATGCATGCTGTTATAACTAATCCTGGAATGTGTTTTTTATGACTAACCAACATATTTTTTTTTTTTATTTTAGTTTTATTTTATTTTACATTTGATGACCGGGGAAAGTCCGACTGGACCCAGGTCCATTTTCAGCAGAGGCCCGGGGAGAACAGCTCCACTTAAACAATTGCTAAATAGATAAATTTATAAGATATAGCACTGCATTCATAATTCACACAATATAAACATAATATCTAAAATTGCTTCACAGACTTATGTAAAGTACATAGCTGTGTTCATAAGGCAAAACAAATAGCATATGGGAACGTATTTAGTATTTAATTACAGACATATAAGACAATACCATTGGAGTAAGCATTTTTAGGAAAGAATAAAAATTCTAGACATTAGGCAGTACTGGGTCATCCTTGGTAGAATCTTTGCATCACTGCAATGTAGTGGATTAGTCTGGGGTCACATGGGCACAGCCAGTTGCTAAAATAGTGGGTTTTGAGTACTTTCTTAAATTGTGGAGCAGAACTTGTATAAATAATGTGATTAGGAAGTGAATTCCAGGTTTTTGCTATTGTAGAGGCAAAGAGAGTTTTACCAGCTTCATTCTTATGTTTGATGACTTTTATGAGATTTTGGTCTTTTGATCTTAAGACTCGGGTGGTGGTGTAGTGTTGTATTAGATTTCATAGTATGGGGGTTTTGTCAAGGAGGTAAAACAGTTTGTGGGCTGTGGAGAGCTGTGTAGTAAGAAGTAGATGGGGCAACTCAAGCCATTTGAGCTGTTTGAGGGATTGATAGTGATGGTACCTATTAGAGGCACCTGTAGCAAACCTGGCAATCTTGTTATAGCAAGCTGCCATTTTGTTTTGCTCACTGTGGTGAAGATTAGTCAGAATTGGGGAGGCATACAGTAGAGTGGATAGTAGGTGAGTTCTAGCAATAGTGGGTATGGTATAGCTGGTCATGAATTGTCTGTTTCTATACAAGAGACCAAGCTTTTTGTGTACTTTTTTGATTGTTTGGGCTATGTGTATGTCAAATCTAAGATTGTTATTGATTACTACTCCTAGGAGTTTAGTGTGTGATGTTGGGGTGATCACAATATTATCTTTGGAGTTTATGCTGAAATCATTGTTTAGTACAAAAGATCTACTAGGAGAGAAGAGAATTAGGTTTGTTTTTTTTTTGGGATTGAGTATAAGTTTAATACTGGAAAACCATGCTTCAGCAAGTATAAAGTTGTGTTGTTTTACTGTTTGTAGTTTGTTTAAGGTTGGGGCGGCACATATAATAGTAGTGCCATCAGCATATTTCACTATAGAGGCAGAGGGGGAGGATGCAGCTATTTGATTTGTAAATATAGAGAATAGTAAAGGACCAGGAATAGAACCTTGAGGGACTCCTATGGATACTGGGAGAAGGGAGGATAGTTGGTTATAAAACTGCAACAACATAGCACATTTGGGAAGGCTGATCCCAGCGGATGCACCTGTCCCACCTCAACTGGCCATGGCAATGGGTCCCAGCACATCTGGGACCCAACCCGGGATCTCCTTGTCCACTGGTCCTGCAACACCTTTGCATGGAAAGGCCTCAGGGGATGGGCCCCCCCAGGAGAAGGTGCGGACAGGACACTGTCACCCATCATCAGGTCCAGGGATTGGTGCATAGCGAGCTTCAAATGGAGTTCACAGATCTGCTACATCAGCTTGAGGGTTGCATGATGCATCTTGAGGGTCAGCCTGCCCCTCCTGCTCAGCCCCCAGCACAGCCACCTTTGGGGCTGTGAAGGTGCAGTGGTGACTGCCTATTGGCGGGGACCTCAGTACCACTGTATCCATTTGGGGGCTCGTGGGCATCTGATTCCCAACCACCCTCCCCATCCAAGTTGTTTACCCCCACATGTGTCATATACCACTCCTGCTGCTGACTTGTCTGTCTTCCTACCCAACCTAGCTCCCCAAATATACCTACTATCCTTCCCCAACTTCCCACTCTCACCTTATAAAAAAAAGCACAATCTGTTCCCACAAAAAAAAAATTCACCCCATACATAGCTGTCCATTTCACACATGTGTCCACTGGACATATGTAATCTTGTCTAATTGGCTTACCAACACATTACTGTTGTCCCCACCTCTGTCTCAGCTGTATCAGAAATGGACTCCTATGGACTTTCCCTATACCCATCCTGCACATCCCTAGCTATCTGTTACATTGTTTTTCCCTATGTGTGCCCTCTTTTTCACCACTTTCTTATCACCCCTTTTTCTTTTCTTTTAAAGAAATTAGTGTGGGGGTAAGTGAGTTTGCACGATGCAAGCAGAGATTAAGCATTTTCCCATTTAACCGTGTGTTGGCATCACTTACCATCATGAAAACCCACTAACAACTGCTTAAAACTGCCTTAATCATACTGTCTCAATCAGCCACTCTTCTGCCCAGCAACAAAGCAATCAGACCTCTCAAGTCTTGAACCCAGGACCCTATATACAATACTCAGAGCAATTTACCACTACACCATCTGACGTAATAATGAATGCTTTTTTTCAAATATATCATTCAGTACAGGTATAGAATAGTAGGGAACACACACTGTGGAATCATTCATGTTTAGTATATATAATATACACATACAGATGTGTATGGTGATAGATAAATATTAAAAAGTATATACATCAGATATATGGAGCTATACATATAAAACAAATGTGTATAGAATATATACATATATATTGTATATATATATATATATATATATATATATATATATATATATATATATATATATATATATATATATATCAGTGTAGATATACCTAATATATATATATATATATATATATATATATATATATATATATATATATATATATATATGTGTGTGTGTGTGTGTGTGTGTGTAGTGGAGTCATACCCAGCACCATACCTCTACACCTATTAGTGCATTAATTCTGGATAAAGGCTGTCAAAATGGGGGGACAATGGTCCAAGAACAGGGACATAATGTATGTACTGCAGATATAAATGTAGAATGCTCCTGCAGTAATAGGGTTCATGTCAGCATATATGTCCAGAAGGATGTGAGTTCTGAAACTGAAATGTATGTCATCATTTGCAGACAGAAATCCTCACATCATCCCAGTGATTTACCACAGAAATGAAAATAATGATTCTGTGGAACAGAACATACATATGAGCAATAGTCCTGGACAGTCAGAAACTATCTGGCCAGTCGAGAGTGTATGCTCAGAACCCCTTAGTGCAACAAATCTGGACCAAGCCTACCGGGGGGGGAGGTAAAGCCATGAAACTGCGAACATATCCCAAATACTGGAGTAGATAAGGTGACACAGTTGATGCAGTAACACCCTCATGCCTGTTGTACCATATATTGACTGTGATAGCCCAAGTCCAAAACCAAATTACTCCCCACTACTCACTAACATACATCTTCACATCATCCCACTGATGTGTCAGATATACACAACACATATGGGGGCCAGGCAACAGTACATCTGATAAATATCGGGACATAACATCACAATAGGGAAACTACACTGAGCTGCTAGGCATGTCACCAAGTACTGTCTAAACTACAGGCAGACTGACACAACACAAACCCAATTTTGCTATGGGGGAATACACATGTAATAGCAAATATATCAGGCACTACAGGGATGTAACAGGACTGACCAACAGACACCAGAGTAAACGTGTATACTCAGAACCAATCTCACCACATTCAAAGTGACATACTGGTAAGCCACAGGAACAGTCGAGTATATGGACTGTGTGAACAAAATCATCTGCATGTTTGCCACTCACACACTACCCCTATATAAACTGGCCCAATTCACAGTATAGTGTGATGCCTGACTGTGGAATGGGACATGGCTCATTCTGCCCCTACAAACATATACAGTTGATAGAGTACCAGAAACTGGAGCAGCATGCAGTCATCTAGAAAAGGACCCTCAACACTTACATCTACCACCCCCCCTACACAGGCCAAAATAACACATTCACAATACAATGCCACACAATCCTGATAGTCTGTCAACAATTGCCAGAAATACACAGTCCTCTCTCAACTGTATAGAGTCCCATAGAATGTCCAGGCTTTGTTCTCATATATAAGGCCTTCTACACGTAACATGTCTTTTAGTCCGATACATCACTGGGATGATATCTGGAATGCAGTCACCATATAATGATAAACTACACCTATATACCTCTTACAGCATGACATCTGGACAAAACCTGACATATTTGGGGGCAGAGTCCTAAACACAGGGCATTACTGACATATTGATGCCATAAACTGAGAAAGTTGCTCTTATAACAGGGTTGTTGTAACATATCTGTTCTGAGGTATATGAACTTTATGAAGTCAAAAACGCACATGGATGTTACCATTTACTGACTACATGCCTCAGAGTATGCTACTGAATTTCCAAGGCCAAAACATGTGTGAGTAACACACCAAATATAAGTGTCCAAACTTTGACCAGTCTGTGGATAGTCTTACATGTGGAAGTTATGTCAACCACATAACACTATCAGACTTAAATTCATGCAGGGCAGCCATATCCACACAAACCCTGTCACACTAATATTAGTTCCCTACATCTGTTTCTGAGAGGGAGAGAGAGAGAGACAGAGAGAGAGAGAATGACACACACACACACACACACACACACACACACACACACACACACACACACACAAAAAAAACAGACAGATAGACACACACACACTGAGACTAATGGAGTATACCACCTAAACTGAAAGCAAATAAACACAGCTATGTCAAACAATCAAGCCTGTAATGGAATGTAGTAGAGGGCATGTAAACGTGTAAAATAGGATGTTCAAACAATATTACGCCTCAACCACACATGCTGTACTGATATATTGCTGAGCAGAACCTATGGCCATAGAAACTGTGTCTGTCTACAGTGACATAAAACACAGCTCAGGGCTCTAAGTCACCCCAGGAAAGGATGGCTCACATATGACCACTACTGGACTGTGTGTTGCGCAATACCAACTGTGACACTGCTAGGCCACACCCAGTGCAAATCATACAATCAGTAACTCTGCTACGTCCAGCTCTGACTTGTGCCTTTTTTTCAGTGCCAATGTCTCCAACCCATATAACATAGCTGGTCTCACTACCCTCTTGTAGACCTTCCCTATCACTCTTAATGGTACTTGTCTGTCACAAATCGCACATGACACTCTTCCCCACCACCCACATCCTGCCTGGACTCATGTCGTCACCTCTCTCCCACACTCAGCATTACTCTGAACTGTTGTTCCCAAGTATTTACACCTATCCACCTTAGCAAACTGTACTCCCTGCATCCTCACCATTCCTCCAGCCTCCCTCCCATTCACACACATATATTCCATCTTAGTCCTGTTGACCATCATTCCACCTCCTCTAACCATGCCTCCACCGCTCCAGGGTCTCCTCAACCTGTTCCCTAGTCTCACTACAGACCACAATGTCATCTGCAAACAGCACAGTCTAGGGGGACTCCTGTCTGATCATATCTGTCAACCTGTCCATCGCCACTGCAAATAAGAAAGGGTTCATAGCTGCTCCCTGATGTACTCCCACCTCCACCTTAAACACACCTGCCACTCCCAATGCAGAATTCACTGCTGTCACACTAGTCTTGTACATATCCTGTAGCATTCCTAAGGATTCCTCCACCCCTCCTGATGTAGGCATCCTGTCATATGCTGTCTGTATGTCCACAAAGACACAACTCAGCTATGTCTGACCTTCTCTGCATGTCCCCATCAACACTCTCAGAGCAAACATCCCATCTGTACTGCTCAATCCTGGCATGAAACATGCTGCTGATCAGTAATCTTCACCTCCCTTCTTAACCTAGCTTCCACCACCCTTTACCATTTCCTCATGCTGTGACTGATCAATGTTATCCCTCTGTAATTACTACAGCTCTGCACACCACCCTTATTCTCATAATCAGTACACAAACACATTTCATCCACTCCTCATGCATCCTCTCTCTTTCAAAGATTACAGTAAACAATCTGGTTAAAAAGACCACTGTCATCTGTCCTAAACACATCTATGCTTCCACAGGTATGTCATCTGGACCAATAGACTGTCCATTCTGTAACCTCTTCAGAGCTATCCTTACTTCCCCCTTGATAATCTGTTGCACATCCTGATTCACCATACCCACATCATCCAACCTTCTCACTCTCTCATTCTCTTTATTCAACAGTCCATCAAAGTACTGTTTCCACTTGCGTGACACACTCTCCTCACTAATGAGTGCAGTTCCACCATTATCCTTTTGCAGCCTTATCTACTGCATATCCTTCCTAGCAACATGCCTCTGTCAAGCCAATTGGTACAGGTCCTATCTTCCATCCTTGGTGTCTAACCTGACATACAACCCTTCAATGCCCTATCCTCAGCCTTTGCCACCACTCTCTTTGCCATGCACACTATCTCCCTATACATCTGACTACTTTCTGCATCTGCCTGACAATCCCACTTTTTCTTGGCCAAGCTCTTTCTTAGTATACTCCCCTGTACTTCCTCATACCACCACCAGGACTCCTTGTTCTTCTCCTGCGCAGATGTCACACCAAGCCCCATTCAACTCATCTCCCTTACTAGCTTGGATGTAGTTACCCAGATATTTGCTAATTCTTCACTGCTACCCACTGCCTGTCTTAACTCTTCCCTGAACTCAACCTCACAATCACCCTTTCTTAGTATCCACCATTTGATCCATGGTGCCGGCCTCACACTCCTCCCCTCTTCATGCTCACCAGTGTCATCCCACAGACCAACCCTCCATGCTACCTAACTACACTTTCCCCTGTCACCACTTCACGGTTACCAATCCCCTTCAAACAGGCCCACCTGCATAGGAGATAATCCACCTGTGTGCATCTTCCTCCACTCTTGTATGTCACCCTATGCCCCTTGGTCTTGTAATACTATGTATTCACCACACCCACATCCAACCTCTGTTGCAAACTCCACCACCATCTCACCTTCTGCATTTCTTTGCTTAACATCATACCTACACATCACTTCTGCATCCCTTCTGTCCCCTTCACCAACATGCCCATTGAAATCTGCTCCAATCACCAATCACTCACCCTTGGGTACAGGCATCACCACTTCATCCAAACACACTAAAGTACGTCTGTCTCATCCATCGCACATGCAATTAGCGGAGCATATGCACTAACAACTGTCAACATTACACCATCAATTCCCAGCATCCTGAACATCACTCTACCTGACACTCATCACCTCCACAAACACTCTTGGCATAATGTTCCTTCAGGTTAACCCCCTACACCATTTCCCCTCTCATACACAACATGATAGAACTATTTGTACCCGACTCTGATACACACAGCTGTACACCCCTTCCATCTGGTGCCTGGCACACACAAAATATCCACCTTTCTGTCCAGCATATCAGCTAGCTCTGTCCCCATACCAGTCATACTCACAACATTAACATTTCCTACCCTCACTACCACACACCTAGCCTTTCACCTGTCTGCCTACCATATGAGAATCAGACATCCTCCAGGGTATGTCTGTGAATGCAAAGTCTACTGCACTATCAAATGACATATGTGTGTTACAGCAATATGAAGAAAGTGTCACTAATTGCAGCCCATAGCCCACCATGTATGCGCATTGTCCTACAGATGTCCTGCCCTAATAGGTTGACATGACTGACTGAGCAGCAAGACAGTCATTACAGTGTGCCATACTGACATAGAACAGAAATGTATAGCAGGCATTACCTGTGTACCTGTGCATGTGTATGTATGGGTAGGTGTACCTGGCTGCCTCATAACCACTGACATGGGATGCAAAACGTAAGGTGAATAAGCTGTACATGTACACATGTGTAACCTTAGATGTGAAGTTGTTCAATCTCGCCATTCATTCTTTACTGATGGGTTCGGAGCTGATCCCTTGGCTCCAGTACATCCAAATGCAAAGCTCGTGGTCTACCAGTAGCTCGAGGCCAAGCCCCCTATCCCATGATGCACTGGGAATTACCTCAGATCTAGTTTGCCGTGGCATCTGATCGGAGGTTCCAGAGAAAGTTCAGGCCAGTAAACTTAATTTTTTTTTCTATTTAGTAGTTGATTATATATTATTAGTAATTTTGAACATAGGTACTTAGATAGTCAGCTCTTAAAGCCTCCTTGCAGTTCCCTTCCCATGCGTTTATTATATTTACCATATATTTACTCTCTTTAAATATTGGCCTTGTTTTTTGGCCTAGTAGTTATCTTTGGGCTGTGTGTGTGTGTTTAGAAAGTTTTCAATAGCAGTTATAGTATAGTATAACAGTTTTTGGATACCTTTATCTCAGGCTCTTCTGTGTGTGTGTGTGTGTGTGTGTGTGTGTGTGTGTGTGTGTGTGTGTGTGTGTGTGTGTGTTTAGAGCCTATTATTACTAATTAAACACTAATTGTTGATCCACGTGTGTTTAGAGTGGTATCATGGTGGATGATAAGGACAGACATCCAAAGACCAGTTTTAAAAAATGTCTGGACTGTAATCAGAAAATGTCAGTCACTGATGGACATGTCACCTGCGTATATTGTTTGGGGGCTGTCCACTTGCAAGAATCTTGTGCTATCTGCCATTCCTTTTCTTTCAGGGTTCTGTTAGAGAGGAAAAGGAAATTAATGGACAGGGGATTGTTAAAACACCCTTTTCAAGAGGCATTGAGTGACCAGGATGTTGCTAGCAAACCTTCTAAGTCCTCTAAGCCATCTGTTGAATCGAAGGACTCCAAACAATCAAAAAAGTCAAAAATATCTGATTAGACATCGGCTCCACAGGTTTCAGAGCTGACTGTCTTTTCTTTTCGGAGCCGGCCCACAGCCTTGGAGCCAGTATCCGAAGAGCCTCAGTCACCATTACTCCAGTCGGCACCATCTATTCATTCATCCAGGTCATCTGTCAGCCTTTCAGATTTGAATATGGATCAATTGGTGCAGAAGCTTCTACAGGCACCAGGCATTGCTAAATTGTTGTCAGCTCCGACCCGAGCGGCTTTGGAGCCGAAGACCACTACTCCTGCTTTGTTCCTCCGAGCCATACCAGCCCTTTGGAGCCATAAGAATCAGACCTGTTAATCATGGAGCCATTGGGGTTGAGGCTGGTTCCAGTGTCCTTGGCTCCATCCACTCTGACATCCTCGGAGCCGACTGGAGATTCTAGAAGCCAACACTCTCCAGTTGGATCCAAAGAGGATAGTCGAACAGACTTGTCGGTGCAGACTCTCCCTCTCAGGGCTTTGGCTCAGATGAGCTCAGCTCCTACCTCCGGCTCAGAGCCCACTACCTCAGTGCGGGCGAGTTTTGATGGTTCCCTCAGATCCGTTGACTCCTTCCCATCAGAGCAGTAGTGCCTTCGATGCCATGAGAACAGCTTTGTCTCCCAAGACATCCTCGACTTCAGGCCTTGCTTCTTCATCCCCTAAAGCACCTGTGTCTGCTTCTGCTTCCATGATCCAGGCTAAGCGTAGAGACCCAGAGTCCTAGGTAGCCCCACAGGGTGGCCCCTGCTCTTCCAAGACCTCTTCAGTAGTCCCCACTGAGCAGGCTCTTAGGAAGAGATTGTGCAAGAGGAGACACTTGGACTCCCCACAGGAGTCTTTAACATCTGATACTGACTTGGATGAGTCAGAAGGGTCCTCACAGTCCCCCTCTGAGGATATCTCCTTTGCTGAGATACTTGAGATCTTTAGGCAGAGGGGTGATTGGCAGTCCAAAATAAATTAATAATTCAAAACCTTATAAAAATATTTGTATATATATATATATATATATATATATATATATATGTTTACTACACATACAGAGTCAGAAAAATACAAAAAATAGACAGCAATTCGTTAAAATATAAAAACAGACTATTAATGATTAATTGTATTGGTCTAAAATATGTGTCATTTTTATGTAAATATGTCATAACAAATATATATATATAACATTAAACCATAATATTTTTGCATATTATGTGTCACTAAAAAGCTTTCCCTACCCAAAATTAAAGAATTTAAACAAATTTGGATATAATCCATTTAGGTAAACTGTGAATTAAAATTATAATCTAAAAAAACTAATGTTAAAAAACATATATATTGTTTAGTTAAATAACATAAGATTTAATCTTTAAAATGCTTGCTATAGAAATTTGACCATTGATACCAGGGAATGAACCTGCATTTAGTCTCAACTGCCAAAGACATTCTTTGGCTTCTAATAATGCTTTTAAATCACCACCTTTTTGTCCATGTATAGGAATTCTGTCTATGACAAAAAATAGGAATCTCCTAAAATTGTTACATTTAGTACTATGAACGTATAATGAATTCACATTTCTTTTATTTTTAATATCTCTATTGTGTTCCATTATACGTTCTTTCAGTTTCTTTATAGTTTTACCTACATAAAACGCAGGGCATGATGTACATGTAGCTAAACAGACCACCATTTTTGTGTTGCAGTTGCAGTGTCCTGAACATTTAATCGATTTTCCATATCCTTGAACCATGACAGATGGTCCATCATTGATAACCTTACAGCTTTTACAAAAAACACATTTATTCATTTTTGACATGTTAAATGTTTGGTCTCTAGCATTGCTTTCCATGTATTCCTTTAAATTCATACCACAGCTAAAACTAACCTTTGGAAAATGCCCTATTGTATGGTAAAACTCTTCATTATTAATGAAAACACTCATCCAACTGTCTCTTAATATTTTGACAATTCCTTCTGATTGTTCGTTATATGGTAAAATAAAGACATCTCTTCTGTTAGTACCTGTGTTTTCATTCTGTTTATTACATAAACCAAATTTAATAATAGGTTTGAATGTAGTGTTCCTTTTCTTTCTAACTTCATCTTTTAATTGTTTTAGTAAATTTAAAGGGTATCCCCTATCCAAAAACATGTTAGTAAGAACATTTAATTCCTGGTTGAATCTAACATCATCATTGACAATAAGTGATAGTCTTACCATTTGCCCCTTCACAAGATTCTTTTTTTGAAAGTGTGGGTGGCAACTACTATAATGTAAAGAAGAATTTGAATAAGTCTTTTTTCTAAAAATATTTGACTCAATTGTACCATTATTAGCATAGAAAAAGACATCTAAAAATTCACATGTTTTACCCTGTATGTGACTAGTAAATTTTAAGAAAGATGATGTAGTGCCAAGAAATTGGATAAAGTCATTAAGCTTTTCTGGAGGCCTCTTCCAAAATATAATGGTGTCATCTAGGTATCTGGCATAGAAAGTAATATTAGACCAGTATGTGGATGTGAAGATACAGTTAGTCTCCCATTGGGCTAGCACTAAGTTGGCATATATGGGTGCACACCTTGCCCCCATTGCTACCCCAGTATGCTGTCTGTAATATTCTCCTTCCATGTACATAAAATTATTTAGCAAGACAATTTCCATTAAATCTACCAATAGTTTGCGCTTTACTGTGTGAAATCCACTATGTTTTTCTAAGGTAGCCTCAAACATTTCCAGACCCAAATCATGTGGAATCACAGAGAACAAATTGATTACATCTATAGTTGCCATAATAGTGTTGTCCATATTTTGCTCACTATTGTAATGTGGTGATTTAAAAGCATTATTAGAAGCCAAAGAATGTCTTTGGCAGTTGAGACTAACTGCAGGTTCATTCCCTGGTATCAGTGGTCAAATTTCTATAGCAAGCATTTTAAAGATTAAATCTTATGTTATTTAAGTAAACAATATATATGTTTTTTAACATTAGTTTTTTTAGATTATAATTTTAATTCACAGTGCTTTATACCTTACCTAAATGGATTATATCCAAATTTGTTTAAATTCTTTAATTTTGGGTAGGGAAAGCTTTTTAGTGACAAATAATATGCAAAAATATTATGGTTTAATGTTATATATATATATTTGTTATGACATATTTACATAAAAACGACACATACTTTAGACCAATACAATTAATAATTTATAGTCTGTTTTTATATTTTAACAAATTGCTGTCTATTTTTTGTATTTTTCTGACTCAGTAGGTGTAGTAAACGTATATATACAAATATTTTTATAAGGTTTTAAATTATTAATTTATTTAAATATTTTATTGTTTGAATCTAATTGTACAACCAATCAAAGATGTTTTGTAATTGGCAGTTAATTTATTTAAACGGTGAAAGCACAAGCTTTGAGATGTACTCTGAGGATGCCCTTATGTTTTAGAGGGTGAAAGCGCTTAGTACTATGTTTTGTACTGTCATTTTAAGTATTGTCGTTTATTTTTTGGTGTTCTTGTGGACAATAAATCCTGACTGAGTGACTTCTGAGAGCCTTTTTTATGA
Organism: Protopterus annectens; assembly: GCF_019279795.1. Lineage (NCBI taxonomy): Eukaryota > Metazoa > Chordata > Ceratodontiformes > Protopteridae > Protopterus > Protopterus annectens. Next base: position 305,589,854 of record NC_056730.1, on the reverse strand, counting down.
TTTACCATTTTACTAGGTTGCAAAGAGATATCTTTAAGGAGTTGGGAGATACTCTTCAGGGTACAGTAGCGGCAGGAGCCTCTGATAAAGTTGCTGCCCAGCTTTCTACCCTAAATTCTATTGTCAGCTCATCCATGCATCTCATATCATATGCAGCTGATGGAACGAGTAAGGCAGTGGGTACAGGAATCGCTCTTAGAAGACATTCCTGGATGCACTTGATTTCCTTCACAGACCCCTTCAAGTCATCCTTCATGAACACTCCCTTTGATGGCTCATCCCTTTTTGGGCCTAAAGTAAAGGAAACATTGACCTGGTGTGAACAGGAAGGAAAGGCTCCGTCTGCCGTTTGGAGTCTGTTTTTCCACCCCTACCCAACCTTATACCAAAGGTCAAAGTGGAGGGAAAATGTGGTTCTGGAAAGCCCAAGGAGCCTTTCAGGACACATGTGGTGAACCCCCTTCCAGGGGCAGAGGAGGGGGTAATAATGGAAGATGTTACCTTCGCGGCAGAGGGGGTCAGCAACACCAGGGTGACAGAGATCACTTCTCTAGGCAACCCTACCAGTGCTCCTGAAATGAGGCCCAACTGTCCTGCTCTGGAGGCAGTCGGGGGTCACTTGTCTTTGTACCCAGATGCCTGGCTAAAAATAACAAAAGACAGCTGGGTACAAAGTATCATTTCCAGAGGGTACTTCTTACTATTTGCCACACCCCCTCTGACCATAAGGAGAATTCTGGATGTTCCACCCAGTTGCTGGGAACAGGCAACTGTAGAGGTTCGAAAGTTGCTACAAAAAAAGAGTCATCCAGCCAGTCCCAGCAGACCAAACAGGATCTGGAACTTACTCAAGATTCTTTTTGGTTCCAAAGAAAACAGGGGACTGGAGACCCATTTTGGACCTCAGCAGACTCAACTAATATGTAAAGAAAGAAGTTCCAAATGGTCATGCTTCAGTCTATACTTCCCTTCTTAGGAAAAGACAATTGGATGTGCTTGATAGATCTCAAAGATGCGTACTATCACATAAAGATGGCCAGGCCATCCAGAGATCACCTGCATTTCCAGCTGGGATCCAATCATTATCAGTTTTGAGGCCGGTCTTTTGGTCTCACTACAACCCCCAGAGTGTTCACCAAATGCATGGCAGGGGTCATGGCTTACCTGAGGCATCTAGGATTCCAGGTGTTTCAGTACCTAGATGATTGGCTCCTTACTGTCACCACCAGGCATCAACTGATTCAGGCAAGGGAGCACACTCTGTCACTTTGCAATCATCTAGGCATTACAGTCAACTCAGAAAAGTCTGCCTTGTCACCATCGCAGCATATCATTTTTATCAGGACAGAGCTAGACACCTCAACCACCACTCTAAGGCTACCAATGGAAAGAGTCTTTCTTTTTCATCAGCATGTCAGCACATTGGTGTCAAAAGACAGAGCACTAGCTTCAGAAGTTCTGAAAGTATTGGGTATGATGGCAGCAGCAATCCTAGCCATACCATTAGCAAGAATGCATATGTGAAGCCTTCGCTGGGTGTTGTTCACTCAATGGTCTTACCAGGAACTACCCATGGACCACACAATATTGTTTACAACCTCTTACAAGAAAGACCTCCAGTGGTGGTTGATGTCTCTTCATGCCACCATATGATGCCCCTTTGTTCTACCCCCCGGTAGCCATTGTGACCATGGAAGCTTCCTTGATAGGGTGGGGGGGCTTTTTCAGGAAATGACTGCCCAAGGTACATGGACCGATCAGGATTCACATTTGCATGTCAATATCCTGGAGATAAGAGCAGAACTTTTGGTGTTGCAGTACATCCGGAACTCTCTTCCTCTAGGAACGATTGCAATTCAGACAGACAATATGTCAGTAGTTTGGTATTTGAACAAACAAGGGGGAACCAGATCTTACCCCCTTTGCCAATAAGCCCTCAGAGTTTGGCAGTGGGCTGTTTCCTCCCAGCACTTTCTGTTGGCAATACACATCCTGGTGAGATCCAACGTGATAGCAGACAAACTAAGCAGGGCAATCCTATTGCCACACGAGTGGTCCCACAAGAATGAGATTGCGGACAGGATTTTCCGCAAATGGGGCCAGCTTTGCTGTGACCTTTTTGCCAGTCACATCAACACAAAATGCAGAAGCTACTTTGCCCTGATTCCCCCTCTGGGAAAAGCCCAGAGGGACGCACTCATACACAATTGGCTCCCGGGTCTCCTCTATGCATTTCAACCAATGCCATTGATACCCAAGGTTCTACAGAAAGCAAAATCCCTGGGAAGGACCATCATTCTTATAGTCCCTCATTGGCCTCGGCAGATTTGGTTCCCATTCCTTGAACCTCATCTCTTGGAGGATCCCTAGATTCTGGACCCAGTTCCAGACCTCCTGATACACCCCTCGGGGGACCTTCATCCCTCTTTGCAGTCATTGAAGCTGACAGCTGTAGTTCCCCTTATAGCCAGGCTTCATAACCTTTCCAGTGAGACAAAACAGATCCTTTTGTCTTCTCACAAGCCCTCCACTAGAAAATCGTATCTTAGTAAGTGGAAGAGATTTTCCATATGGGCCTCTAAAAATAATATTGATCCTTACCAAGCCCCCATGACATCCATATTAGAATTTTGACTATGATCTTTAACAAAGGAGTGGCAGCAGCAACAATTTGGGTTCAGTTGGCTGCTATTTCTAATTTTCATCTTGGAGTTGATGGTTTAAATATCATGTCCCACAAGTTATCCAAAGCTTTTCTCAAGGGGACATTTCATATGAGACCACCTGTGAAAACTCCCTATTCTCCATGGAATCTAAATTTTACGTTTTCACATATGATTCTCCCTGTGTTTGAACCAGCATCATCTTGTGATCTCAAATATTTGTCATGGAAAACCATTTTTCTGGTAGCTATTACTTCTGCCTGCAGAGTGTCAGAGCTTCAGGCTTTATCTATCAACCCTCCTTATTTGATTTTTTCATGCTGACAGAGTATCACTTAGGTCAAATATTTCCTTTTTGCCCAAAGTTTGTTCAGAAACCAATATTAACCAAGTTATTGAGTTACCAGTTTTCTTCCCTAATCACTCCAACAAATTTGAGTATATGCTGCACCATCTTGATGTTCACAGACAGCTCAGATTTTATTTGGATAGAACAAAATATTTCAGGAAATCTGACCAGCTTCTTGTTTCATTCTCTGAATCCAGGAAGGGTAAACCAGTGGCTAAAACAACTCTGTCTAAATGGTTATCTGATTGTATCACTTTTGCCTATTTAGTGGCTAATATGCCCTTGCAACACAAGATTAAAGCTCACTCAACCAGAGCAGTTCTACATCCACTGCATTTTCAGCCAAACTTCTCCTTGATAACATTTGTGAGGCAGCCACTTGGTCAAAACCTCATACCTTTATCACTCATTACAAAGTGGATAAGGCCTTCAGGGATAGAGCATCCTTTGGGTCCATGGTCCTGAGAAATGTACTCCCATAAGCCACCTGAGATTGATAGTGCTTGGGACGCTACCCATCAGTAAAGAATGAACAGCGAGATTGAACAACTTCATATAAGAAGTTATGTACTTACCATAAAGTTCCATGTGAGTTGTTCATCTCACCTTCATTCTTACGTCCCTCCCTCTTACCCCCTCCTGGCTGATAGCTGACCTAGATGTTGCTTCATCCTGGTTGCTCAATGCCTTCTTCCCTTCTATAGGGGAATAATTTTATATATGGTTATAGTATACGCAGCAAACAAGATCTGAGGTAATTTACAGTGCATCATGGGATAGGGGGCTTGGCCTCAAGCTACTGGAAGACCTCAAGCTTTGCATGTGGTCGTACCAGAGCCGAGGGATCAGCTCCAAACCCATCAGTAAAGAATGAAGGCAAGATAAACAGCTCACATTGAACGTTATGGTTCTATCAATGGGAAAACAGATTTATTTTTAATAATGAGAGGTTTAAAAATGTAATTTTGTATAGGCGCTTTGTAGACAACATCCTTTTATTTTGGAATAATGATTTAGATTCATTGTATGAGTTTGTTGCCTACATGGGATCTACCACTTCTTTTTTCAAATTTACTTTTGAACACTCATATACTCATGTCAATTTCCTGGATATTACCATCACTAAAGATGACAAGAGTAACATTATTACAACACTTTATAGGAAGCCTTGCTGGAGGAATGCAATCCTCCATTTTGACAGCATGCATCCTCGTTACATATTTCGTAATGTGATTAAAGGACAGATAACGAGAATTTCTAGGCTATGCAGTAAACAAGAAGACCTAAACACTCAAGTTGATTTTCAAAAGAGCTGCTTTATTAGCAGAGGCTATCCTCCTGATTTAGTTAATGACTTAACATCATTAACGCTTGGGACATCTACTTATGTTAATAATTTTAAAAGTAAAGAAGTAAGTTTGCCATTTATTATTAAGTATACTAATGATATACATCATATTATGAATGTTGTCAAGAATAATTGGAAGATCCTCCTACTTGATCCAACTTTAGCACAGATAGTAGGTAAAAGACTGACTTTCAGATTTAATAATAGTTTGAACTTAAAAAGGTTACTTTGTAATGATAAAATGGATGCTTTAAAAATAGACATTAGGTCACGATATAAGAAGGGAACTTATCCATGCACCAAATGTAGTATGTGTAGTTACATATCAAAAATTCAGTCATTTGAAGTGCCAGGTTTAGCGATAGCATTTACACCAAATTTTTATGCGACATGTGATTCCAAAAATATCATCTATTTAGCCACCTGTGAGTTATGTGATGCCTTCTATGTAGGCATGACGTCGAGGAGGCTAAGGGATCGCATGTACAACCATGTCTATGACATAAGGAAGGAGAACATCAGTAATGCATTGGCTAAGCATTGCCAGCAGTTTCCTAAGCATCACTTCAAGTTCAGGGTCATCCAGATAGTACATAATAACATGAGAGAAGGTGATGTCATGGGGTCACTTGAACTCCATGAGTTAAAATAGATTTTTAATTTTAGATCCCACATTGAACCTGGCTTGAGCTTAGCTGTTAGTATCAGACCAGCCTTACTAGGAGATAGATGAATAATAATTATTCACTTTTTCCAAGTTTTAGTTTTAGTTTTAGTTTTTATAATCAAAAACAATAGCATTATACATAGTAGAGGAATAAAATTATTGATTTATTTATTCAATACAGTTATTATAATCAATTCATGGTTAGATTATTTATTTATATATATATATATATATATATATATTTCTATTATCAGTGATTGAAACATATATTTTATAGACATTTAAATATGCTGTCTTTTTGTAAATATCGCTATGACATTCTTCTGAGATATATACATTTTTGTTAATAGTGATTGAAAAGTATATATTTTATAGATATTTAAATATGCTGTCTTTTTGTAAATATCACTATGACATTCTCCTGAGATATATTCCCTTAATGTTTACCAGCATTTTATTCATAACAAATGTTATATATAAAAAGGCAGCTTTATGACTTTATTATTTGGATATGAATCTATGAATAGATTATTAGTTTGAGAGATGTAGTTAAAATTGGTATTTGGTTCATATTGATGAAAGTTTTTGTCTGTCCTAGAAGTGTTACGCTTTATATGTTAGAGAAGTTCTTTGTATTAGGCTAGTTGCTATTCTGATACTGTTTCTTTAAATGATTTAATAGGTTCTTTTAACTGATGATTAAATTGGTTAATTGTGAGTATTTTTATATATAAATGATGAATTTTAATTAATTGATGTAACCTGATGAAGCGCGCCATGGTGGTGCTTGAAAGCGCTTGTTCTCTTTTTTAAATTAAACTGCTTCATACTCATCGTGGTGGTTCCTTGCAGTTCTTCTACAAGTTATGTACTTACCATAAAGTTCCATGTGAGTTGTTCATCTCACTTTCATTCTTACGTCCCTCCCTCTTACCCCCTCCTGGCTGATAGCTGACCTAGATGTTGCTTCATCCTGGTTGCTCAATGCCTTCTTCCCTTCTATAGGGGAATAACTTTTATATATGGTTATAGTATACGCAGCAAACAAGATCTGAGGTAATTTACAGTGCATCATGGGATAGGGGGCTTGACCTCTAGCTACTGGAAGACCTCAAGCTTTGCATGTGGTCATACCAGAGCTGCGGGATCAGCTCCAAACCCATCAGTAAAGAATGAAGGCAAGATAAACAACTCACATTGAACGTTATGGTAAGTACATCATTTCTTTTTTCTGTGCATCCAACAGAGTTACACCTCTACAACTACTGGTTGTGTCATTGCCCTGACACAGACATGGGTAGTATAATAAGCATGAGTATCACGTTAAAATTGTAGAGGTGGCCAACTGTGTTCTGACCCTGTGTCCATGCCAACTACAAACAGATATATGACCACCCACATAGCTGTATGGCCTCAACAAAATCTTACCTGTAAAACCTGTCTCTATGAAAGTAGAGAAAACCCCTTTGTGGAACAGCAGCTATGCACAAAGCACATAATGAGATGCTATATTGGTTGTACAGGGCAAAGTAGGAACAGACACTAGCTGGGCTGCATGTCAACCTTTGAACGAGCATAATAGTTCAAGTGGATTACTATAAGGCTAACTATGAGTACAAACTGGACACATCCACTAAGGGCAATCACAAGGCCATCTTCACTACGTCTGCCATCTCAGGAGCACCAACCCAACCCACCCTGTAATGGTGATCAATCACAGCACATACATACACACCATAGCTACAGCCAACCTGCTGCAGACAGGTTTAGGGCAAACATCACCACCCTGGATCACCATCAGTATAGGTGGATATGCAGAGCACATGCACCCCTCCCCTCATCATTATGGATCAGGTGTAAACTGCCTAATCAAAGTTGACAAAAGCAAGTCCTCTTGGGGCCTGATAACATTCCTGTCTGCATCCTACATGAATCCAGGCATATGCTTCCAGCTCCATTACACACTGTATACAAGCAAAGCCTGAGGACCATTGACATCCCATCTGCAAGGAACATGGACACTGTCATCCCTCTACACAAACGTGGATGATGAATGGTGGTTTATGCAATGTACTGGCCTTCATTGGGGGAACATGACACATTAGGACCAGGAGTATAATGCATGTTCACACAGTGCTGCCAGGTACAGGGGTATGATGTGTTTGTAAGTGGTGGCTAATGATAATCCATATGTATGTGCTGACTCTGTAAAGAACTCTGGGAAATGTCTGAGGTCCTGTGATGTGTTTCCTGTGTATGTCCACTAGGTGCCATGCAGCGGCAAATGCCTTACACTGATGCAGAGACAGCACCCATCACAGAAGCTGTAATCTTAAACTATGCCATCCTTTCTGGCCATAGCCATCAAAATCTGCAGGAGCGGACTGCCCTGTTGGATGAGATCATCCACAGAGTGAACATGTTGGGCCACCATGGACACACATACAATCAGGTCAGGCATAGAGCAACTGACCTGATACATTGTGCCTGGTAAAGGGCTGCTGCTGTAGTGAGGGACTGTACTGCTACCTGTGGGGGGCCAGCTACACAGGCCCCACAGGCCCCACTTATGGTGACAGAGGAGCTCATTGCCAACACTGGGGTAGCCCCCACACAAACTCAAACACAGGAAAGAGCAGTTGGGCACGTGGGTGGCACCCAGGCAACAGGTGAGGAGCATCCAGGTAAGGCCAAATTGCACATCAATGTAACAAGGTAGCATTTAAACTGTCTTCTACAGAGTCCCTAGATGCATATGTCAGTGCAAAATTGATTAGTGGGTAGGGTGTAGTAATGCACACAAGTGCACATCTATGGTAAAGGACAGCAAATTGTGCAATATCATTGTGTGTACTGTACCTGTGCAGAAAGGTATCATTCATCTTGTACCAATGCCCAATGTGTATCTGTTGACAATACCTCTCCATCACAACTACATAGGTCCCTCTGGTCTGCACATGGGAAAGCAGCCTGAACCCAGTAAGTATGGGGTTTCCCTGTTGTGGCTCACCATTACCTCAGCCATGCTAAGGTTAATGCATGTGACCATGCACACAAATGTTAACATCCAGCCATTTGGCAATATCTGCATGTTCACATGTGGCAGTGTTTACTGCATTGCATTATGGTGGTCATGACAAGAGCCTATTCGCAGGAGATGTCACATAGCTGTAGCATACCTCACAACCTGTCATTGCAGGACACCTGGACAAAGACTGACAAAATGAGGGGACAAAGACCCAAACCTAGGGTCATACTGAAGACATTAGTGGTATACAGTGCATATAAATGGTGTACACACCTGTTAGAATGCCAGGTATGTGTAGTATACAAAAATTAGAGCACACTAGACAACTTCAGAATACTGCCAACCTTTCATGTGACCTGTAACCTGTACAATTCAATTGTAGAGCAAACAAATCTATTAGGGGAACAATAATGACACATAACAATAGTACAACAACCTAGATGCATATGTGTGCACAGGCTAAAGCTAGTACTGTGTCAAGGCAGCTTTCAAAATAACTACAGCAGTGCATCGTATTGGGCACACAACAGCCATCAATTACAGAAACTCTTTGTTTAACAGCAACTAATGGTCAGCTGTCCTACCAGGATTATCCTAACATATACCCAGTTGCCTGCTACAGCAACAGCCATGATTCACATAGAGCTGAAGAAGCTGCTAAGGGACCACATGTCTGAGATGTGTCAGCCTGAAGAGGGGTACCCAAACATTTCCATAGCATTGCACATACCACAGAACACAGTGCAGACAGTCATCAAAAGGTGGTGAAAATATGGGGCTACAGTGTCACTGTGAAGGAGTGGACATCCCTCCAAAGGTTATGAGAATACAAAACCAAAACTGGCCAGGGAGGCTGCCAGGAGCCCTACAGCAACAGTGACGGAGTTGCAGGAATCTCTAGCAAGTACTGGGTGTGTAGTACATGTCACAAAAACCTTCCATAGTAGCCATATAGGGTAGAGTTGGAAGATGGCAGAAGTTCCTCACACCAAGCAATATTCAGGCCTGGTGAAACTCTGAAAATAATACATCAGGTCTCCAAAAAGCAAGTGGGAAAATGTGTTATGGTAATAAGGGACCATGGTTGTACTTATTGGCCACAATTCTGACAGGTGTGTTTGTCACAATATCACCAATGCACATCACCCCAACAACATTATCCCACGGTGAAGCATGGCAATGGAAGTATCCTGCTTTGGTGTTGCTGTTCACAATCTAGAACTGGTTCTATATCCAAGTTAGAGGGAATTATGAACAGTTCCAAACACTGGTCCCTTGTGGCTCCAAAACGTTCTGGTGTCTGACACATAGCTGTGGATGGTGAGGAATTCCACCTTTTCACACAACAATGGCCCAAACCATATATCCATATCAACAAAAGGATGGCTTCACCAGAACACATGCAATGTTCTGCACTGGCTGAGTCAGAGCCCACACCTGTGTCAAATAGGATATATGCAGGGTCACCTGAAGAGGGCGGTGCACAGGGGATGCCCTTGCAATCTGACATAGTTGGAGGTGTTTTGCAAGGGAGAGTGTGCCAAAATTGGCAAGCCAAGATGTGCCATGCTTATAGACACCTTCCCAAGAGGACTGCATGCTGTGATTAAATCAAAAGTTGCTTTAACAGAGTATTACTTTAAGGGTGTGTACATTCATGCAACCAGTCTATTGTACCTATTTCAGTTACCAGATGTTACCTGTAACTGATGTGTTTGTTCTTCATTTGGATTGCACAGGTCATATGTCATATGAAATTATGTCAAAGCTAAAAACACTGCCTCCATGGGACCAGATAGTGTCCCAGGCTGTGTCATATGTGAGCTCCAAAAGGAGTTAACCCCGCATCTTAATACCCTGTTCAGTCTCAACCTCTCCACAGGATATGTGCCCATAGAATGGTGCACGGCAACGGTGGTCCCGCTACACAAGGGTGGGGCCACAACTGACCCTGGGAACTACCGACCAGTAAGCCTGACCAGTCTGATCTGTAAGGCTATGGAGTGAATCATTATGGAACTCATAAATGGAGAGATTGGGAACCTCCAGTCGCTGGACCCCACACAGTTCAGCTTTGTTAAGGGCAGATCATGCCTCCTGAACCTGGTGGATTTCTTTGAGACAGTTACTCAGGCTATAGATAAGTGAAAGGAGGTACACACGGCTTACCTTGACCTTGCTGAAGTATTTGACACCATTCCCCATTCAGGTATTACTGATAAGCTCACCAGCCTGGGCATAAACCCTTACATCACAAGATGGATCACAAACTGGCTCTCAGACAGATCCCATAAAGTAAGAGTAGCAGGATCTATGTCTGAATCCAGACAGTAATGAGTGGTGTGCCTCAGGGCTCTGTCCTGGGCCCCTCCTGCTTGGCATATACTTCTCAGAAGTACAGGCAAGCACGGAAGGGCTGTGGCTGACTAAGTTTGCAGACGACTGCAAACTGGCTGCTATAATAGAGTCTCCGGCCAACATGGAGATCCTCCAGAAGGGCCTAAATGAGACTGATGCATGGTATCAAAGCCATGGTCTCAAGCTAAATGCAAAAAAATGTGTAATAATCCCCTTTGGAAAAAACAGAGTACCCGCAAACTACAACATAGGAGGTAATCCCCTGAAATCTGAAGAAGAAATAAGGGATCTAGGGACCCAAGTAGATAGTCAGCTTTCCTTTGATAACCATGTTGCCAAAGCAGTTAGAAAATCCTTCTATGTGACCCATCTGATCAAGAAAGGGTTCGCATCAAGATCTAAGGATGTAATGGTGCCCCTCTACTCTTCTCTCATCAGACCCATTATTGAGTACAATGCACCAATTGGAATGTACCTGGCTAGGCATCTCCAGCAGATGGATAGACCACAGAGGTACCTAACCAAGAGGATCACTGGCCTCAAACAGTTGCCCTATGTAGCACGATTGAAAAAGCTAAGACTGTTCTCTGTTGCATACCGCTTTCTCAGAGGCGATCTCTGTCTAACGTACAGAGCCATGTCCAACCCAGAATTGTTGAACATGCTCCATCTTAGCAAAACCAAATGTACTCGAGCTACACGCTCTAGGGATATAAACCTCAACACAACAATGAATAGAACATGCTGGAGGGATAGATTTCCTTCGCAGAAACTTCCCTTACTATGGAACAGGGTCCTGATCTACATAAGACAGAGCCCCTCACTATCACTCTTCAAGAGGAACCTTGATGAGTGGATGGGTGACAGAAAGTTCACACCGGGGATCACACCAACAGCACTACTAGATAGGGGCCAAGGGTACTAGCTGCTAGTACAAGGGTCTAGGGAACTAGTAAAGGGGCGGTGAATACCGCACAATGTGGCTGGGCTAATATATGCCTTCAGGCAGATAGCCCAATACCAACCTATGAACCTATAACCTGATTTCAGAGGACTTATGATATATCATGAAAACCTGGCATGTTAACAGGTGTTGTTTCACTTACTATATCCACTGTAAGCTTGGGAAGATGTTTGAGTAATTGGCTTTGTTTTAAAATACATGTACTGCAGGTTATGCAGTCTGCACCTCCAATTAGGACATTACTTAGTACCACCAATCCACAGGCCACCACAGTAGTGTATCAGACAAACACAGGAGTTATGAGTATCAGACCAAACATATGATCCACACATGTAGACATTCAGCCAAACCCTGTACAGTTGGAGGGTATGTTCTGTAGGAGTTGCCACAGTGCTATACAGGTGAACAGCAATAATTTACATGGGTGCAGTGTTTACTATGTGAAGGACCATCACCTACTAACACCACTCACATATCCCAGAGGTGTATATTAGTAGTAATGGTAATTGGAAAGGGCTGCATTGCATGATGTTGAGGGTCTATCTAGAGTGTGTATGTTATTGTCTGACTGTGTGTCGTGAATGCTCCCAATCGGCTAATGTGAGGTCTGTGTAATGACTTTGAGGCACCTCACCTGTCTGTGTGTATGTGTGTGTGTGTGTGTGTGTGTGTGTGTGTGCATGTGTGTGTGTGTACCAGCAAACCTTATAGTGATAGTAGTGATTTACATGTTGTTTTTCCCTTACAGCTGGACATGGTGGCTGCAGTCCCTCCCGCTCATATTGAGGGACAGATGGGGTTGTCAGCGGCTGATACTTTGCCATCAGTTGGCATCCCACTATTGTCAACCCCATCCCCACACACAGTCACAATGCCCACACATACCCCATCACTAGTGGCCACAGATAATGGACAGTTGGTGGGTGGTGACATGAAACAGGCTACTGTGGTGACTATGGCAAGTGAGGGTGCAGGCACTAGCCATAGCCAGAGTGCTGGCAAGGTCCTACACAGGCAGATGGGTAGGTGTGCTCATAGGAGTATTGCAGCTTGTCATGCCCCTGTTGCAAGTGCCACAGCACCAGTCAACAGACACATGTTTTAGGCTGTCATGGGGGCACAGGCACGTAATGAACATAATACCAGACATATATGCAGGGTCAAGGATGAGCACAGCCCTGGTGTCCGTGGCAATATGAACTCACTGCAGCCATCTGTGAGAATATGGGGGTCATAGATAGATGGTGGGGGGAGACCTTGGCACTCCTCAACCATGGAATATCTGTGCCTGATCATTTGGCAGACACTGGCCAGCAGCCATGTGGCTGTAGGGCAGCACCACAATGAGCTGAGGGTCTACGTGGCTGTTCACCATCATATTCCCATGCTAGCAGTATCACCAGCTCTATTGAAGGGGGTGTGCTGTCCATGCCACAATGCAGCAGGTCATTGGCGAATGATCCTGGCCAGTCCCAAAAGGGGTACAGATCCAGCAGGCAGCAGTCATCAGTGGGGAGTAGTACTCCATCTGGACTCGGCCCTGCTGGTGCCACTGATACCCGCAGCAGGCCCAGTTCCCATGTCTATGACCAGAGATGGTGAACTGTACACACTGCCATGTGTGGCCCACAGCTGTCCTAAATACCCCTGTGTAGGGTGCACACATGGAGTGACTGTGTGCATACGAACACACACACACACACACACACACACACACACACACACACACACCACCCCTGCACTGTCCATTTAATAAACACCCCAAACACACACACACATGATGTCAACCATGTGGCCCAGCCTAGATTTTTGGCAAACCACACAACACCTTGTGCATATGATGATACCTGTGCCACATCCCTGCCATCCATACCATTGATGCAGGGACATGCTTATATGGATCTGATGCAGAGGATGACTTTAGTACAGTGTAGCTATTTAATGCTGTGTAAGGTGCTATCATCTGGCATTTGTAAGGGGTAGACATCAGAGTGGGTGTGTACATTTTTAGCCATGATGCATTATTGGTATTAGTAACACTAAGCAAATGTGTTCTCACATGCTCTATTCTGTTTGTGTTCCAGGTGTCTGTGTGTCAGCAGGATGTGGCCCTGCAGACATCACCAACAAGGGGTATGGCAGTGTAGTAACACATCGACCATGTCATTGTCGTGGTACAGCTGTATCTGCACAAATTTCCAAGGTCTGTGTAACAGTTTTTGCATGTGCCTCACAGATTATAGGGCTGAGGGGTTGTATCTCAGTCTATGGTGATTGACATTAGCTCTAGTATAGTGGACAATGGTAAGTGTGGTAGGTGGAACACACCACAGATTGTCAATGCCCTCAACCTCAGAGGATATTGTGTCAACAAAACACACAGAGAATACTATTCACACTCACACACACACACACACACACACACACACACACATATGCATGCACAGGATCACAGTTGCCAGTGTTGTGTTTGGAACCCCTACCCATCAAGTTGTGGTACCAAACTATTATGCAGCTATTGCAGGTGGCACTGGACTACTAGTATGATGAGTGTTACAAGGCACATGTAAGGTGAATAACATCACATGGCCTTGTCAGGTATGGCAGTGGTACTCATAATAATGCCACATACAAGTCTACACACTCACAACCACTGCTATACACACCAATGTACACACACACACACACACACACACACACACACACACACACACACAAGCCACTACTAACATTAGCTGACCAACCTATCTTGTATTTCATAACATACTATTCCATACTGTTGCACAGGGCTTATAGGGCTGAATAGTGTCTACAGATATCACTATGGTTGATGTGAACAGTGGACCTCATACAGTAGGAATGTGTACTGTGTGTACCATGGTATAAAATATGAATCCATGCGCATCCAATGGATGTCATTCTCACACAAACACACACAAGATACTCTTCTCTCACATACATTTGCCAGGACTGGGAGTAGAACCCCGATCTATCTATATATTGTTACTACATTGGTACTCCTTTATTGCACATGTCACAGAGGTTATGGGGTGACACTTGTCTAAAGGTAGTTCTAAGGTGAGATACATCACCAGGCCTTGCAAATTATGACAATGGGTGATGTACTAGGTGAGAGAGGCCACAAAATACTGTAACCTTCACATATACACACTTACACACACACACACACACACACACACACACACACACACACACACACACAAACAAACTTGCCAGGGCTCATATTAGAACCCCTATGTGGTTATTAGTATTATAGTGTTATGCAGTTACCACACACATCAGAGAGCTTATAGGTTGTGGAGTGTCCCAAGCTACCTATATATGTATGGCCCTTCCCCAATTTGTTCCTGCTGCAGCTGTTTTTGCAGGATCATATTGTGTAGCATGGCACATACTATGAACATGTGTGCACATGTGGCTGGAGAGTACTGCAAAGCTCCATCAGATATGTCAAGGCAGTGGAACAGTGACTTGAGCATCCCAAACACATGCTCTATATTGATCCTGGTTTGTGCGTGTGCCTTATTATTATTTTCTGTTTGGGTGTGTGTGCATTTCTGATGGGTGTCATCATCCACGGCTCCAGTGCATAGCAAGCATCCCCCATCAGATGGCCATATGGGATGTCCCCACTGGCAAATGGCCAGTACAGCTGTGATGAATGCCAGATGTGACAGTCGTGATAGCTGCCAGGGCTGCCAGCACACACATTCATGATAATGCCCTTGGCATCACACACAACCTGGCAGTTGATGGAGTGGAACCCCTTGCGGTTTAGGTAGACCCTACCCTGGTCACCGGTGATGTGGATGTGCATGCAGTCTATGATACCCAGTACCTCCAGGTATTCTGCTACACAATGAAAGAGACACATATTGCTGGTCCTGTCCTCATGGCTGCTGGGGAAGTAAATGTGCTCAGTGGCATGTGGTCACATGGCATCCAGGAACTGGTAGTGTATCCTGGATGCAGATGCCTGTGAGACCCCCATGATATCCCCAGTTGATCTTTGCAAAGTACCTGTAGCTAGTATTCTTAAGGCTACACATACTTTTGTATCCACTGGGATGGGTTCTCCTCTGTTGGTTCTGGATCTGAGGTGAGGCCGACACAGCTCAACAAGTTGCTGAAGTATGTCCCTGTAGCGCTCTATATCTCCAGATCATGTAGCCCCTGGTAGGTTACCCTGGGTCTGAACACTCTTTTCCTCCTCCTTGGTCTGAGTTAGTTGTCAGCATTATCCTCCTCACCACCCTCAGTCTCTAGCACATACTGATAGATCAGAACAACAGCAGCCCCTAATATGTTTTGTTAGATTTGTCAGTTTAAAATTCCCCTGAATGTGTACACCAGTGCTGTAGAGTTTGTGGGAAAAAACAGACTGCAAGGTGTTTGCATAATTTATAGTGATGTGCTGGGCTGCTGCCTGTGTCATTGGCTGATTCTGATACATTCCACCTGCCAGCTATGGTAGTTCTCCTTGATTGCCTTCCTTCTGCTCTTTCCCCTTCCCATTTCCTCCCCGTTTAAGCCCTGATGCGCACTGTGCATTCCCGGTGCTCAAATCTAAACAGTTCTGCTATTCCATGTGTTTTTTTTTTTAAGCCCAGTGCATGCTGTGCACACCCATTTAATGAAAGTAAACACTTTTAATGCCTCCATTTTCTCATTTGCAGAAATGTATTCAGCTAGTAACTGAATACATTTCTGCAGGTTACACGAGTGCTCCTACACTATTCCTGCACAGACACCTGCCTGCTTGCTGAATCGCTAATTCACCTCATTTGCGTGTTTTTCACCAGCAAATGAGGTAATTAGCATAAGGCAGTGGTGTCTGTGCAGGAATAGTGTAGGAGCACTCGTGCACGTCCCGGGAGCCCTTTGCTAAATTGCTCGATGGCCATGTTCTGTGCAGCAGCTGCTGTACTATTCCTGCATGTAGGGTTTAATGAATCCCGGGGAACATCTTCCCAATATTCAGGTAACCTTATCAATAAATATTTAAAGAGTCCATTCCCCAGCCTGCCCACATAATGTCACAGAGTGTAATTGCTGTGTTGTTCTACAATATGTTATCCTGGGAAGTCATCATTTTATACTTATGAGATAATCTGTCAAGTATGTGATCAGAGGGTTTCTAATTTTCCCTTGTATGCAAGTAGTTGCTCACACAGTCTGAAGGGAAATATGTATATTTACTCAGTAAAGTTTGGCAGGAGAGCTTAACGGTACAATAAATATAGACCACATTGACAACTATTAATCACAACCGGTACCGGAAAGGTCTTCCTTTGACTATATAAGATATATGGATCTTGCCAGGTTATAGGAACATCTTTCCAGTACTTAAAAATAAGTCCAAGAAATGTTGATACTACCCATCATATCCAGAGCTGAACTGTGTGGGTAATATCTATTTCCCCATCTGTGTAGCCTATTAACCAAAAGTGAGCCCTATTCAGAGATGGGATCAGCATCCTTGTTGCCCAGACTACAGCCTTGTGAAGTTCCTCCCATTTCCCCTTAATATTTGGGCAGTTCCATATCATATGGAAAAAGTCACTCTCTGGTGCTTCACATTCTATCGGTGGGGTGTTGCCATCTATGTACCAGTTTGAACCTAGTAAAATGAAGGGATATTGATATGACTTCTGATAGGTTTAAAATTAAAGGTCTTTGCCACACTGACTGGGATGTCTCACCTTTAGAAACTGTAGCCATTTTTCACAAGGCATGATACCAGGGACGTTGACTGCATTTGGTATGGTGCACCTATCTCAATGCCGGTGATATGTGGCATGCCTGCAGGGATCAACAATCTACATGGAGTATTGGCTCTTACTTTTGTAAAGTGCATCTATTATTCATGCTCCTATGTATAGTATGGAGCTGCAGGTATTTCCACTATAATATATTCCCTGATCCCAGCCTAGCTTTGAATCTTGTGAAGTCAACTGGTTTCAGCTTTTCCACACAAACCACATCTAGGACAAATATAATATTGGCATTCACCCATGTCTTCCATGAATTGGGGGTGCCATTCACCCTAAAATAAGATGAATCCTAAATCCTATAAATTAGCATACTTTGACTGGGTCTGTATTCTCTTTTAATACCCAATTTTCCATCTGTGCTTCCCACCCACCTGGATTGCAGACCTTGGAAGATTCAGATATATGCATAGAGATTCTCAAATCAGGGATTATACTCAACTCCAGATAAAACCAATGAGGTCTGGTGTTTCATCTGATATCATATATGGATGCTTAGCCATGGATTCATTTTATTTCTTCAGGTTTGGTAGACTCACTCCTCCAGCTTCATTGGAAAGGACGCCTTCCTCATCAATAAACTGGGTTGTGTGCCATTCCAGTAAAAATTAGCAATTGACCTTAGCAGCTTTCCATGTAATCATACAGTTGTAGGAGATGTGTTGATAAGTACAGGAACTTTGATAGAACAAACACCTTTTTAATCATATTTTTTGTAAGGAAAGAGAAGCCATCCTT
Source organism: Protopterus annectens (assembly GCF_019279795.1). Lineage (NCBI taxonomy): Eukaryota > Metazoa > Chordata > Ceratodontiformes > Protopteridae > Protopterus > Protopterus annectens. The sequence continues at coordinate 305,571,947 of NC_056730.1, read as the reverse complement.
TCTCTATCATGGACATTTGTTGCCCAATTCCTTGATACGTGTATTAAAATGAAGGTCTATCCATTCCAAGAGCTCATACTGGATGTATATTCTGAAGTATATTACTTCATCTACAATGTTCCAATTGTTACGTTCCACCATTTGTGTGGTCATTGTTCTAGTCTTCTTGGAAAGTGGGAATAGTTGTGTCTTTTGAGAATTAGTGAAAAGCTTTGTGTACTGCTCTAGACACTGAAAATGTTTTGTGGCCTCAGGAATGCTTTCATGAGGTGGAGAAACCTAGACTTCACATTCATCCACAAATCAACTGGATATAATTGCATTCTGTGAGCTGATATTCAGCCAATATTGTTTTAAACAATGTTGTGAATAACTGATGTATACCTCCGTTACTAGTGTGAATAGCAGCAAAGTAAGTGGGCAACACTTCCAGAAACCCCATTTCCACTTAATTGAATCTGACATCCATCGATTGGTAAAAACCCATGCTTTGGGTTTCATATAAAGCAGTGGGCATTTAGGGATAAAGGAAGGGGGGGGGATTCTCATAGGTTAGAATCTTCCAAATTGCACTTTACCTAGTCAAAGGCTTCCTTCATAGGTTCATAGGTTCATAGGTTCATAGGTAGGTACTAGGCTACTGGCCCCTAGGGCCTATATAAGCCTAGCCAAAAGTACCCTGGCTTTTGCCACCCAAGAAAATTATTTTCCTGTGCCACTGTCGAGCAGAGCCACAGAAGTGATCCCCAGGGTGAATTTCCTATCTCCCATCCAATCATCAAGATTTTTCTTGAAGAGTGCTAATGAAGAACTTTGTTTGATATAGATGGGTAGTTTGTTCCAGAGTATGGGAAGTCTCTGGGACAGGAATCTATCCCTCCAGCATGTTCTGTTTATTGTGGTGATGAGGTTTAGGTCCCTAAAGCGTGTAGCTCATAGGGATTGGGATTTCTTTAAGTGGAGCATGTCTAAAAGCTCTGGGTTTGACATAGCTTTGTGTGTTAGGCAGAGATCACCTCTGAGTAGGCAATATGCAATGGAGTAAAGCTGCAGTTTTTTGAGATGGTCTGCATAGGGCATCTCTATGAGGCCGGTAATCCTCTTTGTGAGGTATTTCTGTGGCCTTTCCAGTTGTTGTAGATGTCTTGTGAAGTACATACCAAAAGAGGCATTGTACTCTATAATGGGTCTAATGAGTGACGAGTAGAGGGGAACAATGACCTCTTTTTTCCTGGATGAGAAATCTTTTGTGATGAGATGTGCCACATAGAAGGATTTCCTGACTACTGTGGCGATGTGATTATCAAAGGAGAGACTACTGTCCACCTGTGTCCCAAGGTCTCATCACAATTTCGGTGTTAAGTAGACTACCACCTATGTGGTAGTTCATGGGTACTGAGTTTTTACCAAAAGGAATGACAGTGTACTTTTTGGCATTGAGCTTGAGGCCATGGCTTTGACACCAGGCATCTGTCTCAGCAAGGCCCTTTAGTAGGATGTCCACATCTTTTGGAGTTTTGATTATGGCTCCTAGTTTGCAGTCATCTGCGAACTTCGTTAGCCAAAGACCTTCTGTGTTGGCCTGTACTTCAGAGAAGTAGATACCAAACAGGAGAGGACCCAGGACTGAACCCTGAGGTACTCCACTTGTCACTGGTCTGAAGCTGGATTTGGAGTCTGCTACTTTCACAGTGTGGGTACTGTCAGTGAGCCAGTTGGCAACCCATCTTGTGACATAGAGATTTATACCTAGTTTAGTGAGTTTATCTATAATTCCAGAGTGGGGGGTGGTGTCAAAAGCCTTGGCGAGATCTAGATAGGCTGTGTGAACCACCTTACCCTCATCTACGGCTTTGGTGACTGCTTCAAAAAAGTCTATCAGGTTTAGGAGACATGATCTGCCTTTTACAAACCCGAACTGGGTGGGGTCCTGAGTTTGGAGATTACCAATGTCATTGTTTATAAGTTCCATAATGATATGCTCCATAGCCTTGCAGAGGCTCATTAGGCTAATGGGGCGGTAGTTTCTGGGGTCTGTGGTGGCTCCCCCTTTGTGGACTGGGATACCTGTCACCGTGCACCATTCAGTGGACACACAGCCTGAGGTGAGGCTATGATTGAACATGGTACTTAGGTGGGGTGCCAGTTCATTCTGTAGTTCATGTAGAACACAGCCTGGGATGTCGTCAGGTCCCATGGATGCTGTGTTCTTGGCTTTGGATAGTGTGTTTTTTACATGTGCAGCCGTGATTACAGGAACTTTGCATTCTTCTGGTATAGAGATGGGCCTTTTAGGGGATGACAGAGGGGTAAAGTTAGCACTGAACCTATCTGCCAGGATGTTGGCAATATCTGTTGGTTCTGTATATTTAGTGCCATTGTGCTGTAACTCAGAGCAGATCTGAGTGTTGCCACTGAGATTCTTGACATAGCTATAGAATGCTTTGTGGTTGTCTTTAGAGTCAGTGGTGATTTTGTTTTCATAACTAGCTTTGGAGGATTTTATGAGGGATCTCAGCTTCTTACTGAAGCTGACCAGGGAGTTTCTCCAATCATGGGATTTTACTCTTTTTTTGCAACAGTTTCTTTCTTCTGTTGTAGAGTTTGTTTATGGCAGGGGACCACCAGATTGGCTTCCTTTTTTTGGAGGATAGCCTCTTGATTCTGTTAGGGATTGCACGATCCATGCACTCATGTAAGTGCTTATAAAGTGCATTTGTGTAGGATTCAGCAGTCATACCTCTATTGTCCATCAGCATGGGTGTTGTGAAGTTTGCCAACTTGTCTTAAGAAGCGTGAAGTTGGCTATGGAGAAATTTTTTACTGTGGTTTCCGTAATGGGGGTGGGGGAGGGATGTGGATGTCTAGGGTGATTAGCTTATGGTCGGATCTGACCAACGAACAACTGACCTCTGGTGTGAAGCACCAGTTGCCCATGTCGGTAATAACCAGGTCTAGGATATTGCTGCCCCTGGTGGGGGTGTGGATAAGTTGATCCATGGCATTGGAATTTATGAATTCCAGAAAACGTTGAGCACAAGAGTTGGTACATGAGTAGTTTTCCCAGTTAATGGTAGGGTAGTTGAAATCGCTGATTATTAGGGTGTTAGGTTGTACCCTAATATTTTCCAGTGTATTAAGAAATTAGGAGTGGGAATCCTGGGACATGGTGGGGGATCTGTAGCAAGCTACAATTTGGATTGCGGTCTTGCCCAGAGTTAGTTGCACTTGGATAATCTCGGATGCATTATGCTGAGCAACTAGCCTGGAGGTGTGGATGTCCTTAATGAATATGGACATACCTCCGCCTTCAGTGTTTCAGTCCAGGTTAGGTGGCCGAAAGGTGTGGTATGAAATATAGCCTGGTAATGCAGGGGTACTCTCTGGAGCCTTGAACCAGGCCTCTGTCACTGCACAGATGTCGATGTTCTCCATTTTAAGGAGTGCCTTGAGAGAGTGCATTTTGAGGTTTAGTCTTCTAGCATTGAGTAGCAATACCCTCAGATTCTTCTTGCCTGTACCTGTTAGGGTGGTGAATTTGTCATTTGAACCTTGCCTAAAAAAGGCACTATAGGGGTGGCTAGAGCCTTAGCCAGTATCCAGAATCCCAGGGGCAACAGGTGCAGGCCATCTCTGGCAAAGCATCGTGGCTTGTCGATCATGTCATCCCAGGCAGACAGATACTGGATCCCCTTTGAATGACACCAGAAGCTTAGCCAATTGTTGAAGTCAATCATTTTGTCCTTGTACTGTGGTATCATTCTGGGTGATGGCAGGATGCTACTCAGGGCTAGGGTCATACCTGCTTGGGCTACAAGATCAGACAGCTCCTCCATGTCCCTTTTCATGTAGTCCAAGGAGGTATGTCTCAGGTCATTCACACCAACATGGACATGGAATCATATTTGTACTTGTTGTGGAGTGACCTGAGTGCATGCGTTATGTGGCAGATCCTGGTACCCGACAGGCAGCTGATAGTAACTTTCTCCTTGTTTAGCCTGGTGAGTGGAACATCAGTGTGCCTGACTATAGAGTCACCTATGACTAGAGTGTTGGGTACGTTGTTATGCCTTATGGGCTGTGGTTGAGTGGCACACTGAGTTTGTGGGCTATGTGTCATTTGGGTTGTGTTGGGGGGGTGGAGGTTGCTTGTGCTTCTGCTTTGGAGGTCCCTGTTACTTGGGCAGGTTTTTACTGAGAGCCTCCGCGAATGTAGGTGTGTGTTTTGTGTTTCTATGTGTGTGTTTTGGTGGTGTAGGTTTTGAGGAACTATGTGCTGAGTGTGGTGTGGTGCAAGTGTTTACCTTCTCCTCTTGACTGTCTAGTCCAGTCTTGGGTGAAGAGAGCTTTGCTTCCAGTTTGGCTATATAAGTGCATCTCTCACAGGTTGTAGTGTTGGATGGTAGGAGGAGAGGGTTGTCTGTGTACATGAAGCAATTACTGCATTGCCCCAAGATGCCCAGATTCATGAGGTAGACAGGAGAAAACACTGGGGGCTGACCCTTAGACATGCCTGGACTGGTGCTTATTTGTTAAGTACTAGAAACTGTTTTCATCTAGACAGTGTGAAAAGTTGAGTGCTGTAGTAATTTGTAGCTTATTTAGTGCTTACAATAAGTTATGAACAAGTGCTGAAACAAAAAACTGGCTAGTTCTAAGAAACAAAATTAAGCTAGAAGGCTTCCCTCCAACACAGAAAGGCTTGGGGGCCTAGAAGCCTACAAATAGTCCTGGACACAGCAAATCTATATCCAGGCTATACTACCCACAGGAAAGGCAGGAAACAAGCTTAGAATTTCTTTTTTTTTTTTTTTTTTTTTTTTTAGTGGAAAGAGTGAAAGGAGTAGCAGAAACTAAGCTGATTGGCCTTCTCTAATGTTCTCCCTGTACTTGTTAGAATGAGGTAATGACAATAGACTTGGAGGAGGGTCTCAGATCAAATTATCACTAGGGGCAGGCAACTGCAAAGCCACCAACTGTACTTCAGAAATGTTTCTCACAGCTGAAAAGCAGCAGTGAGCCTTTAAATGAAAGTTGTAAACAGCTAAAGGAGCCTCTAGAAAAAAGAGTTTAACTGCAACAAGTTATCAGAAACAAACAACCCAACAGATGCTTAATAGAAGTGGACAATTTCCAGTTAATACCTCACACACAGTGAAACTAGCTAGAAAAATACACAGTACACAAAGTGCTATAAATAACAAAGAAATAAAGAACAAAATAAGCAAAAAACAGGATACTTAATGTTATATATTATAGTTCCGAGTTTGCTCAGTGTCCTTCCTTCGATTAGGTCAGTGTGAAATGGCAGAAACACTCACAACTTAACTTCTTAGGTAACAGAAAGTTGAAACTTGAGACAGCTTTTAAGAAAGAAATCTCAAAAGAACCAATGAGGTGCTTAGTCTAAGCTTTAGTCCAGGTGACCTCAGTTAGCCAATGACCTCAAACAATTCTCTCTCACTTAAATGCCTGATGGCTTTGGCTAAACCAATTATAACAGCTGATATGGGATAGTTCATGTACCAGCACAATCTTTGCATGTTCAACCAGAATCTATCTAAATCCGGACTGCCAATCTATTCTTGAGAATCCTCTGCTGACAAAGTGAAAGATATATAAGAAGTAGGGACATTAGCCCATTAGCTAAAATCTTAGCATATATCTTTGACTCTATCTCTATAAGTGAGATGGGGTGATAATTAAATGGTAGTGCTTTACTCTTATTAGCTTTAGGAAACATTGAAATCTTTGCTTCCTGTATATACTTAAGGAAGTAACTATGCCATTCACCTACATGAAATAATTTTTGTAGAGAGTCCAAAGGTGTACATCCCCAAAGCTAATAGCAAAGTTGCCACATGATAGATCCAGGGAAATGGACATATAATGTTGGTCAATAACAGACAATATTTCCTATTAAACCCAGTCCACATCAATGGAATTCTCACAGCCAAATACATCTATCTTCAGTGGGCAGTTCTTGAGCAAGAGGACAGAGGATTCTCAAACATCCCTGAAATGCTAAAATTGGACAAAGTGGTAGAGATGGATTATGATAAACTGGACAAAGGCATCTCTAAAGCAGAGATATTAGGAGCTATAAATAACCTGATGTCTGGTAAAGTGCCTGGCTTTAATGGTCTCACCCCTGATTTTTTTAAGCAGTTCAAAAATGTTCTCTTGAACACAGATACAAGTAGATCAACAAACAAATGACAACTACAACATATGAATACATTAACATAATGTGCGTTCACCACTTTCTAATCACTTACATTACTTGAATGATTAACTGAGAAAGCTTCAGCTTTGATACTGTTCTAGTCACTGCACAGTCTGCTTTACATCAAACCTCCATACCACACTAAACAAACGTATGGCCATGATTGATTTTATACCATGACTTTAAGGCTCCTAGTGTATTCATTATATTCATGAGACTATTTAGAGCAAATTTTCCTGACTTGTACATTTGTCTTATTGCACATCTGCCCTAGGCTGCACTACAAGGCTAGTTCAACACCATGCTCTTACAGGAAAACATGTGAAATGCAATGCAGTTGAGTCATTGGGTCAATGTCTCCAACTGATGTGGGGAAATTTGATTTGTTGTAACAATATGGCTTGTAAAGTGCTAAATTGCAGAAATGGAACATATGTATGTGCTGTATTACTGGTACACTTCTCGAATGCCATAGTTAACACCCTAACACCATCCTGCCATGCCATATAGATTAACAATAAGTTATGATGGCACTGTGAACTGTTTCTGTAACAAGATGTCCAAAGTTGCTTGTCATGTACAGCAACATGGATCAATGTAAGAGGGCCAACAGCTTTCCTTGGGTTGTTACTTGGATATGGTTTCTGATGGCACTGATGGCACTGTGTCTGACAGGGCTCCCAATTGGTGCTCTAAAGATTGCCAAATATTTCTGCACCTGATGTACAGGGACCACAGGAAGCACCTGCTGTTGGACTTCTGTGTCAGTGTTTAATATAATGTGGATCTCTGTAACAGCCTTTCCAGGGTGGTGACTACTGTTACTGTCATCTACCACTCTTCTGAGCAGTGTAGTTGTCACTACAGCAAGCTGAAGAAACACCATCTCAAGATTCCATGCTAATGAGAAGAAAAGGTCAGTACTTTCTTCCTTAAGATATAGTCAAAAGGGCCCTTGCAGGACATTTAATTCAGGATGCTTGCAGTACTTTTTAATGCTTTTTCAGCTGAGGAGCAGATTTTGCAGAGCAAGCTCCTGTACAGGAGGGAAATGCAGCATCTCTGCAAATGCATGATTGCTGTCATGTTATAGATGTGTTCTATATATTATAGCAGTGTAGTGTTACCCAGTACTATAATTCTGTGGCTGTAATTCTAACACTCATATTTAAAACCACCAGATACTGACAGACACAACCATTGTATATCTGATGGCATGCAACCGACCCCCCCCACCCCAACACGCACACACACAGGACATGTTTAAGGGATCCACAAATTTAACATTTTCAAATGTATGCCAGCTCAGCATGCCTGTACAGCATGCCCACTGCCACATGGTGCGAGTCTTGATTTGATACAACATTGCTGATAGTTGCTGATATTCCCACAGAGTATGAGGTCCTACAGCATGTAAGGTATACATCCCATCATATTGCAGTTCATCAGACCGCCAAATGCCCATCCAATGCCACATTCAACTGGCATCCCATGGCATTCATAAAATAAAATATCTATATTCAGTAGTACATATAAGCTTCCACAGTGATAGCTGCCCACTATATGCTGACAGCTCTCTCTGTTGTCTGAGAGTTTTCGCATTGCTGGAGCACTATTTTTCTGTTCGCGTGATTTTGTTTTGTTTAAAAATTATGACATATTACACTTTCTTTCCTCCTTCCATCATTTTAAGTTTTTGGATATTCTATTTCAATGCCCTCCAACCCTCTACATTCATGGTTTGTGTCAACAGGTGCTTTCTCTCTCTGTGTTACCAGCACAGTTTTGCCTGTTTTTGGTACACTACATTGACATCATATGGTTGTTGGTCTGCATACTTAGTAATGATGTCCATGTTCACATGGACTGTCTTTGTCCCTGTCCTATGTGGCATAGTCACAAGGGCACACATACCATCCCTGGCCTCTTATGGTCGACAGCACCATCCTGACATTGTTTCCCACCCCATCAAGCCAAGTAGTACAGTGTTACTGCACCCTTATATGTACATCTTCCATCAGGAGCATATGTCATTCTTTACTTAGTCAATATTATGGTTCCTAGCACAATACCATACTGAGCACCTTATTAACAGACACAAACAAGATGGTATTTTTTCAATCATTTTCTTTTACTGTCACTGTCCTTCTTTTAGATTTTTATTTGATGTTTTTTTTTTTCTCTCCATTTATGTTACTATTTTCTAAAGTATCAGTCAGATCTCTGCCTGAGGTGTGGCTGCAGTCCCTGTTCTGCCATAATGCCCATCTATCTTCTGCCAACTCATCATTTGCCTCCTGGCCTGCATCTCTACAAGATGATGGAAGTCTTTTGGCAGTATGTGATTTTCAGATGTCCTACTGGGCCTCCAGCAGTTAATCACCAGAAGGTGTGTTGTAGTTCCTTCTACTAGCATCACTAGTGGGTCACAGATAGTTCATAACTCATCAGGAATTGTAGGAGGTGATGAGGAAGTCTGTGGACCAGCAACTTGATGCTGTCATTGGCCAAATGGAGAGGGTCTTTGAGTGACTTGCAGAATTACACCACTACACGGCACTGACTTCTGACCAGTTTGAGGCAGGAACCGGCAAGAAGGATAGCCATATTAGAGCTGTGTTATTCACGGTATTCCTCATCATGGAGTTTTCCTTCCTTGTGTGTCATCTCCATGGTCTGTTTGCTGTTCACTTCTATCATCACTTCCTTCCCTCTGCCAGTACATGTATCTATCAATTGTGAACTCTCCCTTTGTGTCATCACCTCCCCTTTTGTTCTTTTTCTGAGATTTATGTTTGTGTTTGTTTGTGTGCCATGCTTCAATTCCTCCAACCTCTTGCTATCCTCTGACTTCCTCTTATGTCCTTTCTCAAGTACCCTTCATAAAGAAAAATTGACAGCTGTACCAAATAAAATATCCTTCATCTCTATCCCCACTCCATCTCTTTCCTTCCTTGTGTTCTTCTGTATATTCCAATGCTTAGCTTTCCTCCTTTCTGACTTTCCTATATTCTCATTTTTCCCCATTTAAATAACTGCAGCTTAATAGAGGCTTACTGTGTCTTCAACAATTCTTGTAGTATCATGACTCTGCATCTGGACACTCAAACTGACATACATGCAACCTGCATGCTACTGCTGTTTGAAATTTATGTGGCCCCACCCATAAAATCCATATCTCTCCCATGCTATTGCCATTTTCATGAGTGGATTTTTAAATTAGTTAATAGGTAAGGTGCTAAGTGCCTCCTTAATTGTTAATTACCTTCAAAGTACAGTTGTGTACACTTACCATAAATGTAGATGTTCGAGTGTATTCACTGTTGCAGTCATTACATTTGGGTAATCTGCTGGCAGGTTGCCCTCAGTTGGCCTGAATAACAAAGTCTTGGGTCCTGTGTCAGTTACTGTCTCCTCTTCCATGACGTCAGGTCATCAGGGGTATAAAACATGCAGCTGATGCCATTTTCTTCAGTTTTTCTTGCCCCAGATGTCAGGTGCCCCCCAAATGGGGAGCAAAAAATAAAAAAATATATATGTAGCATTGTCGCCTCACAGTAAGACGCGGTCTGGTTCGATTCTCAGCTAGAGCATCTTCTGCGTGGAGACATGCGTGAATGGGCATACCTTCATTGAAGGTTGTGCATCAGGGCTGGCAACTTGGCATGTAAAAATCAACTGCCAATCATTAGCAGACCGGAGTTCCGCTGTGGTTACCCCTAACTGGGAAAAGCCGAAAGACACAACAATATATATATATATATATATATATATATATATAAACAGCAATATATGTAAATGCACTTTTAACAACATAAACGTTACCTTCATCTAAAAGCAAATACACCACAAAGGCTTTAGAATATAGTGAAGGAAAGAGAAGTTTCAGAAAAGGGGGATGATGGGTGGGTAACCTGGACTGCAACAGTGAATACACTCAAACATCTACATTTATGGTAAGTGTACACAACTGTACTATGTTCTTCATGTTTCACTGTTGCAGTCATTATATTTGGGTAGAATTCCAAAGCTATGGATGGGAGGATGGAACTAAATAGCATTAGGAGTGGCTATAAGGCCCTGCAGAACTGCAGTGGCAAATCCTGCCCTGGATTTGGAGAAGAGAGGCAAATGATAATGCTTTCTGAAAGTATGAACAGAGCTTCAAGTAGCAGCTTTTAGAATGTCTTTGGTTGGAACTCCTCTGAGAAAGGCTGCTGAACTAGAGGCAGCCCTGGTGGAATGTGACCTGATTCCCTTGGGCACAGGTTTACCATGGTGCAAGTATCAGAAACGAATGCAGTGGCTTATCCACTTAGAAATAGTCTGCTTATATATAGCCTTCCCCTCTGATCCTGCAGCAAATGTCACCAGTAGTTGCTCAGACTTTCTTAGAGATTTGGTCCTGTTTAAGTAGAATCTTAGTTGTCTGTGTACATCCAATAAATGCAGAATCCACTCCCCCTTTTTCTGCGGATTTGGGTAAAATGTTGCCAGGTGAATGGTTTGGTTAAGAGCCACACTGGCTACCACCTTAGGCATAAAGGAAGGATTGGTCCTGAGGACACCCTGTCCGGGTAAAATGTAATAAAAGGCTCAACAGCCATGAGAGCCTGTAGTTCTGAAACCCTTCTTGCTGAAGTGATTGCCAAGAGGAAAGCTGTTTTCCAAGATAAAAAATTTATATCCGCAGTAGCTGCTGGTTCAAAAGGAGGCAGGGTGAGTTTTTCCAGCACAAAACTGAGGTCCCATGCAGGAGTTGGTGATCTTCTGGGAGGCCTTACATTTTTTGGCCCCTCTAAGATACTGTTTTAGCAGAGGATGAGAAAAGAGGGGAGGCTCCGTGTTGTAATGAGCCGAGATGGCAGAGGCATGGATTTTTATTGAAGAAAAAGATAGGCCTTTGTCAAGCATCTCAGTCAAGTATTGTAAAATCTTAGGGATATTTGGTTTTGCCGTGTCTGCTCTGTTTGCTTGGTTCCAAACACAGAATCTCTTCCATTTATCAGCATAAGATTTTCTAGTACTAGGCCTTCTGGCTTCCAAAATGGCATCCATCACAGATTTACTGAGGTGTTGTTTGAATAATTAAATGATCAGCCATGCTGCAAAGTTCAAAGTTTGGAGCTGAGCGTGCAGAATTTGATTGTTCTGCTGAGACAGTAGATGAGGTATTTGAGACAAGTTTTAAGGAGGGAGTTGAGACATATTCCTTAGAATTGGGTACCAATGCTGGTGAGGCCAGCCAGGAGCAATCAGGATCATTTTTGGTTTTTCCTGTCTGACCTTTAGTAATACCTTGGAGAGAAGAGGCAGAGGGGGAAAGGCATAGACTGATAGGTTTTTCCAACTGAAGGATAGGGCATCCACTTTCCATGCTTGTCTGTGATAAGTCCTTTTGCAGAATTTGTCCAGTTGATAATTTTGGGGAGAGGCAAATAGATCTATGTCTGGGCTCCCCCATTTCTGGTTACCATGCTGAAGATTTGTGGATCCAGTTTCCACTCGTGCGGGTTCATAAGATTTCTGCTTAGGTCATTTGCCAGAGTATTTTGTTTTCCTGGCAGGAATTGAGCTTGAAGATGTACTTGGTAAATCAAAGCTGTGTTCCACAATGCCGTGGCTAGTCTGAAAAGGGGGTAGGAATGTGTACCCCCTGCTTATGTACCACATAACCGTGGTGTTGTCTGTCTTTATCAGTAGTTGTCTCAGATGAAGTAAGTCCTTGAAGGCTGTCAGAGCATTCTGAACAGCTAGTATCTCTTTCTGGTTGATATGCAGATGCATTTGTTTTGGACTCCATATGCCCTGAATGCATCTCCCCGCCAGGTGCCCCCCCCCCCAAGCATAGTCTGATGTGTCTGTAGTTAGGGTTTGGGTGGCAGGGGGTAGAGTGAATGACAGTCCCTTGTTTTGGTGACATTTCTCTGCCCACCAAAGAAAATCCTGTTGTAGGCAGGGAATGAGAGGAATCATTGTTTCCAGACTGTGACAATGTTGACTCCATAAACTTTTTAGGTACCATCCCACAGAGTATGAGGTCCTACAGCATGTAAGGTATACATCCCATCATATTGCAGTTCATCAGGCCGTCAAATGCCCATCCAATGCCACATTCAACTGGCATCCCATGGCATTCATAAAATAAAACAGCTATATTCAGTAGTACATATATGCTTCCACAGTGATAGCTGCCCACTATATGCTGACAGCTCTCTCTGTGTCACCAGCACAGTTTTGCCTGTTTTTGGTACACTACATTGGCATCATATGGTTGTTGGTCTGCATACTTAGTAATGATGTCCATGTTCACATGGACTGTCTTTGTCCCTGTCCTATGTGGCATAGCCACAAGGGCACACATACCATCCCTGGCCTCTTATGGTCAACAGCACCATCCTGACATTGTTTCCCACCCCATCAAGCCAAGTAGTACAGTGTTACTGCACCCTTATATGTACATCTTCCATCAGGGGCATATGTCATTCTTTACTTAGTCAATATTATGGTTCCTGGCACAATAGCATACTAAGCACCTTATTAACAGACACAAACAAGATGGTATTTTTTCAATCATTTTCTTTTACTGTCACTGTCCTTCTTTTAGATTTTTATTTGATGTTTTTTTTTTTCTCTCCATTTATGTTACTATTTTCTAAAGTATCAGTCAGATCTCTGCCTGAGGTGTGGCTGCAGTCCCTGTTCTGCCATAATGCTCATCTATCTTCTGCCAACTCATCATTTGCCTCCTGGCCTGCATCTCTATAAGATGATGGAAGTCTTTTGGCAGTAGGTGATTTTCAGATGTCCTACTGGGCCTCCAGCAGTTAATCACCAGAAGGTGTGTTGTAGTTCCTTCTACTAGCATCACCAGTGGGTCACAGATAGTTCATAACTCATCAGGAATTGTAGGAGGTGATGAGGAAGTCTGTGGACCAGCAACTTGGTGCTGTCATTGGCCAAATGGAGAGGGTCTTTGAGTGACTTGCAGAATCACACCACTACACGGCACTGACTTCTGACCAGTCTGAGGCAGAAACCGGCAAGAAGGATAGCCATATTAGAGCTGTGTTAATCACGGTATTCCTCATCATGGAGTTTTCCTTCCTTGTGTGTCATCTCCATGGTCTGTTTGCTGTTCAGTTCTATCATCACTTCCTTTCCTTCTGCCAGTACATGTATCTATCAATTGTGAACTCTCCCTTTGTGTCATCTGCCCCTTTTGTTCTTTTTCTGAGATTTATGTTTGTGTTTGTTTTGTGTGCTAATGCTGAATTCCTCAACCTCTTGCTATCCTCTGACTTCTCTTATGTCCTTTCTCAAGTACCCTTCATAAAGAAAAATTGACAGCTGTGCAAATAAAATATCCTTCATCTCTATCCCCACTCCATCTCTTTCCTTCCTTGTGTTCTTCTGTATATTCCAATGCTTAGCTTCTGACTCCTCCTTTCTGACTTTGACTTTCCTATATTCTCATTTTTCCCCATTTAAATAACTGCAGCTTAATAGAGAAACACTGTCTTCAACAATTCTTGTAGTATCATGACTCTGCATCTGGACACTCAACTGACATACATGCAACCTGCATGCTACTGCTGTTTGAAATGTCGTGTCCCCTACCAAAATCCATTTCTCTCCAATGCTATTGCCATTTTCATGAGTGGATTTTAAATTAGTTAATAGGTAAGGTGCTAAGTGCCTCCTTAATTGTTAATTACCTTCAAAGTACAGTTGTACACTTACCATAAATGTAGATGTTACAGTGTTTTCAATGTTGCAGTCATTACATTTGTGTAATCTGCTGGTAGGTTGCCCTCAGTCGGCCTGAACAACAGTCTTGGGTCCTGCGTCAGTTGCTGTCTCCTCTTCCATGGCGTCAGGTCATCAGGGTATAAAACATGCAGATGCCATTTCTTCAGTTTTTTCTTGCCCCAGATGTCGTGCCCCAAATGGGGAGCAAAAATATATATTTATATGTAGCGTTATTAGCCTCACAGTAAGAGCTGTCTGGTTCGATTCTCCAGCTAGAGCATCTTCTGTGTATTGGAGAACACGCATGGCATACCTTTGTGCATCATTGAGGTTGTGCATCAGGCAACACGTAAAAATCAATTCCCTCAATCATTGTTGGACGGAGTTCTGCTGTGGCGACCCCTAACTGGGAAAAGCTGAAAAACACAACAATATATATATATATATATATATATATATATATAAACAGCAATATATGTAAATGCACTTTTAACAACATAAACTTTACCTTCATCTAAAAGCAAATACACCACAAAAAGTTATAGAAAAGGGGGATGGCAGGGTGGGTAACCTGGACTGCAACAGTAAATACACTCAAACATCTACATTTATAGTAAGTGTACACAACTGTACTATGTTCTTCGTGTTTCACTGTTGCAATCATTACAACTGGGTAGAATCCCAAAGCTATGGATGGGAGGACGGAACTAAATAGCATTAGGAGTGGCTATAAGGCCCTGCAGAACTGCAGTGGCAAATCCTGACCTGGATTTGGAGAAGAGAGGCAAATGATAATGCTTTGTGAAGGTATGAACAGAGCTCCAAGTAGCAGCTTCTAGAATGTCTTTGGTTGGAACTCCTCTGAGAAAGGCTGCTGAAGAGGAGGCAGCCCTGGTGGAATGTGACCTGATTCCCTTGGGCACAGGTTTACCATGGTGCAAGTAGCAGAAATAAATGCAGTGGCTTATCCACTTAGAAATAGTCTGCTTATATATAGCCTTCCCCTCTGATCCTGAAGCAAATGCCACCAGTAGTTACTCAGACATTCTTAGAGATTTGGTCCTGTTTAAGTAGAATCTTAGTTGTCTGTGTACATCCAATGAATGCAGAATCTGCTCCCCCTTGTTCTGCCGATTTGGGTAGAATGTTGGCAGGTGAATGGTTTGGTTAAGAGCCACACTGGATACCACCTTAGGCATAAAGGAAGGATTGGTCCTGAGGGACACCCTGTCCGGGTAAAATGTAATAAAAGGCTCAACAGCCATGAGAGCCTGTAGTTCTGAAACCCTTCTTGCTGAAGTGATTGCCAAGAGGAAAGCAGTTTTCCAAATTAAAAAATGTATATCCGCAGTAGCTGCTGGTTCAAAAGGAGGCAGGGTGAGTTTTTCCAGCACAAAATTGAGGTCCCATGCAGGAGTTGGTGATCTTCTGGGAGGTCTTACATTTTTGGCCCCTCTAAGATATTGTTTTAGCAGAGGATGAGAAAAGAGGGGAGGCTCCATGTTGTAATGAGCCGAGATGGCAGAGGCATGGATTTTTATTGAAGAAAAAGATACACCCTTGTCAAGCATCTCAGTCAAGTATTGTAAAATCTGAGGGATATTTGGTTTTGCCATGTCTGTTCTGTGTGCCTGGTTCCAAGCACATAATCTCTTCCATTTATCAGCATAAGATTTTCTAGTACTAGGCCTTCTGGCTTCCAAAATGACATCCATCACAGATTTACTGAGAGGTGTTTGAATAATTAAATGATCAGCCATGCTGCAAGGTTCAAAGTTTGGAGCTGAGCGTGTAGAATTTGATTGTTCTGCTGAGACAGTAGATGAGGTATTTGAGGCAAGTTCTAAGGAGGGAGTTGAGACATATTCCTTAGAATTGGGTATCAGTGCTGGCGAGGCCAGCCCGGAGCAATCAGGATCATTTTTGTTTTTTCCTGTCTGACCTTTAGTAATACCTTGGAGAGAAGAGGCAGAGGGGGAAAGGCATAGACTGATAGGTTTTTCCAACTGAAGGATAGGGCATCCACTTTCCATGCTTGTCTGTGATAAGTCCTTTTGCAGAATTTGTCCAGTTGATAGTTTTGGGGAGAGGCAAATAGATCTATGTCTGGGCTCCCCCATTTCTTGTTACCATGCTGAAGATTTGTGGATCCAGTTTCCACTCGTGCGGGTCCATAAGATTTCTGCTTAGGTCATTTGCCAGAGTATTTTGTTTTCCTGGCAGGAATTGAGCTTGAAGATGTACTTGGTAAATCAAAGCTGTGTTCCACAATGCCATGACTAGTCTGCAAAGGGGGTAGGAATGTGTACCCCTCTGCTTATGTACCACATAACCGTGGTGTTGTCTGTCTTTATCAGTAGTTGTCCTGGATGAAGTAAGTCCTTGAAGGCTGTCAGAGCATTCTGAACAGCTAGTATCTCTTTCTGGTTGATATGCAGATGCATTTGTTTTGGGCTCCATATGCCTTGAATGCATCTCCCTGCCAGGTGGGCCCCCCCAAGCATAGTCTGATGTGTCTGTAGTTAGGGTTTGGGTGGCAGGGGGTAGAGTGAATGAGAGTCCCTTGTTTTGGTGACATGTCTTTGCCCACCAAAGAAAATCCTGTTGTAGGCAGGGAATGAGAGGAATCATTGTTTCCAGACTGTGACAATGTTGACTCCATAAACTTTTTAGGTACAATTGAAGTTTCCTCATATGCAGTCTTGCATATGGAATTAGTAGAATGCAGGATGCCATGAACCCCAAAGCCTGCAGAATTTGTCTTGCAGGTTTTTGTTGCCATCTGTTTGAAGTATGTTGTCAGTTGCCTTTGTTTGTTTGGCATAAGGTAAGCCATCTGGGCAGTTGTATTCAAGCTTGCACCCAGGAATGTAATTGTTTGAGAGGGTACCAGTTGGGATTTCTTTTCATTTATTGTGTACCCTAGGCATGTTAGAAGCCTTTTTACAAATGCCAGATGTTGAAGAAGAATGTCCTTGTTCTCCACTTGAATGAGACATTCATCCAGGTAAGGATAAATTTGTATGCTTCTTTGTCTGCAAAATGCAATTACTGGTGCCACACACTTTGTAAAGACCATGGGCACAGTAGATAAGCCAAAGGGCAGTGCAGAGAATTGGTAAATCAAAAAACCTGCCTTGAAGCGGAGGTATCTTCTGCATGATTCCCTGATTGTGATATGCAGGTATGCCTCTTTTAAGTCTAGAGTCACTAACCAAGAGTTCCTGCTCAGCATAGGCAGTAGCTGCTGCAAAGTCAGCATTTTGAATTTTGGAATGTCCAGGAAAGTGTTCAAAATCGATAAGTCCAGTATTGGACGCCAGCCATTGTCTTTTCTGGGTACCAGGTACAGCCTTGAATAAAAACCTTGTCCTTTTTCCTGTTCTGGTACTGGTTGAATAGCCCCCATATCCATGAGGGATGTAACTTGTTTCTGAGCCTCTGCCCATTGATTTTGTGCCAGATATGGCCAACCGTTTGGGATTGGCAAAGTATGGAAATGAAATCTATACCCCTGGGATACTATGTTTAATACCCACTTGTCCTGGTTAATTAACTGCCAATTTTGAGCATGAAGTGCTAATTTTCCCCCCAAGGGGGCTGCCAAAAGATAAGTGCTTGGTGAAGGTAGAGGGAAGTAATTGAGACTGCTTACTGAGGGTTGTGCTTTGTTTCCTTCAGATTTGGAGGTGGAGGCACCACTTTGCTTTGACCTGTAAGAACCCTGTGATTGGTATCTTGAGCCCTTTGAGCACCTGGATTTGCCTTGGGAGGCTCTGTTGGACACAGGAAAGGACCAGGTTTTAGTAGGCCAGTGCCTACTGAACCTGGGTGGCTGCACTTGTAAGAAATCTTTTACAGTTTGCATAGATTTAGCTTTGTCTTCCATTTTTTTGAAACCTCTTCTGCCTTATTACCAATCATGTTGTAAAGGGGCATCCAACAATTTAGCTTTAACATGATCAGGCAGATTTTGCTCCTTGAGCCAGGCATGCCTTCTAATCACAGATCCAGTAACTGCGGCCCTGCAAGAGGCCTCCAAGGAATCAAAACCACATTGTAAAGTATGCTTTCCAACCTGTTCTGCTACATGCAATAATTCCCGTAATTCTTTATTTTCCACACAATCAGAAATCAACATCATTTTCTGTTTCAATAAGCCCATAACATGCTGTTAATATTTAAGCATATGAAACTGGCAGTTTAAGGCCCTGATTGCCAAGGTTGCAGACGTATAAACCTTCTTTCCCCATCTATCCAGCACCCTGGAATCCCTATCAGAGGGGGTAGGATTTTTGGCTGTAGAGGCCTTTACACCTTTGGGACCCTGTGAGATAGTCTCTGGATCAGCAGCAGGATTTCTGAATAGAAATTTGTGGGAGTCAGGAACCCTGTAATATCTGTCTGGCTTACTAGGAGCTGGAGGTAGGGAATCAGGAGCCATGCTTGATTCTGAAAACACATCATCAACAATGTCTAATGCAGGAGGTATTGCCAAAGGCCTATGCTGAGGAAGAAGAAGGAAATCCCTAAGCCTCTTTTTAGAGTCAGAGAAATCCTGACTATCCCAATGAAAATGTTCCCTTAAAGTATGCAAGGTTTCTCCACACGAATAATCCTCAGGAGGAGATGCACATGGGATGGATTCTTCTGCATCTGAATCCTCATAGGGTGGAATAGAAAATTCCTGATCAGAAGAGGAATCAGAAGAAATGGAAACCTGATCTGAAGATTCATAATCAGTGTCTTGCCTAGGCCTCTTAGTGTGTGTGTGTGTGTGGGGGGGGGGGGGGGGGGTTGGGAACCCCTGATCAAGGTAATTAAGTCCTCAGCCATTTTGATCATCTGTTTTTTAGGCATAGGGGCCTGAGAACATGGCTCATACTTAATTTTTTTAGACTTAGAAGATGTTTTTAATCTTGTTTTTGAAGCTGGCATAAGTTTTATATAAAAATGTTGAGGTCTGAAAACACCCTCAGAAGCCGGTGCCTGCTCAGCGGCTCCGGATCCATCCAAGGGAGAGACATCCACTAGTTCAATACTCTGAGAATCTCGTGGCATACTGGACTCCGCATGGGTCTCGGTAGAGGCCAGCGACGCAAAAGTAGTGGGTATCAGGGGCTGCAAAAGCACCTCACTGAGTACCAGCGAACTGGTGACTGGCTTAGGAGAAGCTTCGTCGTCGAGTCTGTCTCTGTCTTTTTCTTTGCGTTTTTTGTGAACTCCGTTAGTCGAACTGATAACCGATGACATTTCAGGGTAATTAAATCTGGATACAACATATTTTGAAGCACAAATATACCGACGTTTAATAGTGCGTTGGTTAAATCTAGCACAAAACCGACAGCAAGGAACATTATGATCTGGGCCTAGGCAAGGAATACAGTACAAATGAAAATCCTTATGAGGTATTTGTTTCCCACAAGTAATGCAATTATTAACTTTTACTGACATTGGTAAGGAGCAAGAAAAAGTTTCTCCAACAGGGTACTTAGCTTTAGTTGAAGACTTCGGTTCTGAAAATTAAATGTGAAAATTTCAGGAGTCGGCCGACCGGCACTTGCGAACTGCTTCTGCTTTGGGCACCGCACGGCAAGAAAGACTGAAGAAAATGGCGTCAGCTGCATGTTTTAAACCCCGACGACCTGACGTCATGGAAGAGGAGACAGCAACTGATGCAGGACCCAAGACTTTGTTATTCAGGCCGACTGAGGGCAACCTGCCAGCAGATTACCCAAGTGTAATGACTGCAGCAGTGAAACACAAAGAAAGTACAGTTTTGTACCTACCATAAAGGTAGATGTTCGAGTGTATTCACTGCTGCAGTCATTACACTTGGGTTATCCTGCCGTCAGGCGGTCCCGCAGTCGGCCAGAGTTCCAAAGTCTTGGTCTGGCGTCAGTTGCTGCCGCTTCTTCCCTGACGTCAGAGCGCCAGGGGTATATAAGATGCAGCCGACACCATTTTCTTCAGGTTTTCTTGCCCCAGATGTCAGGTGCCCTCAAATAGGTAGGCAATACATATTGCTAACAAAACATACATAAGAAATAAAAACAATACCTTTAGCTACAAGCAAATACACCACATAGGTTGTATATGATAGAAAGGTATAGATAAGTCCCAGCTAAGAAAGTGGGGATGGAGGGTGGGTAACCTGGACTGCAGCAGTGAACACACTCAAACATCTACATTTATGGTAAGTACAAAACTGTACTATGTTCATCGTGTTTCACTGCTGCAGTCATTACACTTGGGTTGAATCCCAAAGCTGAGGTTGGGTGGCTGGGTCTATAAGGGATTTGGAGTGGCTATGAGGCCCTGCAGCACTGCAGTGGCAAAGCCAGCTCTGGATTTAGAGTAAAGAGGTAAGTGGTAATGTTTGGTAAAGGTGTGCACTGAACTCCAAGTTGCAGCTTCCAAAATATCCTTGGTTGGTACTCCTCTAAGAAAGGCTGCTGAAGTGGCTGTGGCCCTGGTAGAATGAGGCCTAATGTTGTTAGGCACAGTTTTTCCATGTTGTGTGTAGCAGAAACTGATACAGTATCCTATCCACTTTGAAATGGTCTGTTTTGAAATAGCCTTTCCCTGTGATCCTTTAGCATATGATAAAAAAAGTTGCTCAGTTTTTCTGAAAGCTTTTGTTTGGTCCAAGTAGAAATGTAACTGCCTGTGTATGTCCAATGAATGAAGCAGTCTCTCCCCTTTATTCTGGGGGTTTGGAAAAAAAGTTGGCAAGTGAATAGTCTGGTTAAGAGCCACACTGGATACCACCATTGGCATAAATGTAGGGTTTGTTCTTAAGGAAACCCTGTCTTGATGAAAAATGATGAAAGGTTCCACTGCCATTAGTGCCTGTAACTCTGAGACTCTTCGTGCTGAAATTATTGCCAGAAGCAGAGCAGTTTTCCATGACAAAAATTTTAATTCTGCTGAAATGGCTGGCTCAAAAGGTGGTAAAGTAAGTTTTTCCAAAACAAAGTTGAGGTCCCAAGTTGGTGTTGGTGCTCTCCAGGGCGGTCTTATGTTTTTAGCCCCTCTGAGGTATTGCCTTAGGAATGGGTGAGAGACAATAGGAGGATCCATGTTGTAGTGAGCTGAAATGGCAGAGGCATGGATCTTAACAGATGAAAAGGAAAGGCCTTTGTCCAGCATCTCAGTTAAGTATTGTAATATCTAAGGAATATTTGGAACAAGAGGGTCAAGGCCTTGAGCCTGGTTCCAGGCGCAGAATCTCTTCCACTTTTCTGAATAAGATTTCCTTGTGCTGGGCGTCCTGGCCTCCAAAATGACATCCATAACAGCTTTAGAGAGAGATGTTGGCTGGTTGGCTATGATATCTGCCATGCAGACAGATTTAAGGTTTTGAGCTGGCTGTGCAGGATCTCATTGTTTTGCTGAGTCAGAAGATGAGGAATTTGAGGTAAAACCATGCTGGGCCTTGAGTCAAATTCTTTAAGATTGGGTACCAGTGCTGGCGCGGCCAGTCTGGAGCAATCAGGATCATTTTTGGTCTCTGTAGTCTGGCTTTTAGGAGTACCTTTGATAGGAGAGGCAGTGGTGGGAAGGCATAAACTTTTAGTGTTTTCCAGCTGAATGAGAGAGCATCTACTTTCCATGCTTGTGTGTGGTAAATCCTTGTGCAGAATTTCTGTAGTTGGCAGTTCAGGGGGGAGGCAAAGAGATCTATGTCTGGGCACTCCCATTTTTGTGTTATTATGCTGAATACTTGTGGATTTAATTTCCATTCGTGAGGATCCATGATATTTCTGCTTAAGTCGTCTGCCAGAATATTTTTCTTTCCTGGCAGGAATTGTGCTTACAGATGAACTTGATAGGTCAGTGCTGTGTTCCACAAGGTCATGGTTTGTCTGCATAGGGGGTAGGAATGAGTGCCCCCTTGCTTGTTTATGTACCACATAACTGTCCATCTTTAGTAGTAGTTGTCTTGGATGCAGAAGGTCCTTGAAAGCTGTCAGGGCATTTTGTACAGCTAACATCTCTTTTTGATTGATGCAGGGATGCATTTGGCCTGCGGTCCACTTACCCTGGATACATTTTCTTGCCATGTGTGCTCCCCAGGCATAGTCTGATGCATCTGTTGTGAGTGTCTGCCTGGCTGTGGGTAAAGTGAAAGGCTGTCCCTTCTTGTGGTGACATGCCTGTGCCCACCATAGAAACTCCTGTTGTAGGCAGGGAATTAGTGGTATTATTGTTTCCAAACTGTGACAGTGCTGCGTCCAGACACTTTTTAGATACCATTGTAGCTTCCTCATATGCAGTCTGGCATATGGTATTAGTAGTATGCAGGATGCCATGAACCCCAAGGCCTGTAGAGTTTTTCTTGCAGGGAGTTGGGTTTTTGTTGCCATTAAATGAAAATACTGAGTCAGTTGTCCTTGCTTGTCTGATGTGAGATAAGCCATCTGGGCAGTTGTATTTAAGCTTGCACCCAGGAATATTATCTCTTGTGAGGGCACTAGTTTTGACTTCTTTTCATTTATTGTGTACCCTAGGCCCATAAGTAATCTTTTTACAAATGCCAGATGCTGTAGTAGAATGTCCTTGTTCTCTGCTTGTATAAGGCATTCATCCAAGTAAGAATATATTTGAATTCCTTTCTGTCTGCAAAATGCAATTACTGGTGCCAGGTATTTTGTGAAGACCCTGGGCGCAGTAGATAATCCAAAGGGCAGCGCAGAGAATTGGTAACGCATTGCGCCAGCTATGAATCTGAGGTATCTTCTGCAATTTTGTCTGAAAGGGACATGCAGGTATGCCTCTTTGAGGTCCAAAGTAACAAGCCAAGCCTTTTTGCCCAGCATGGGAAGAAGCTGCTGTAGTGTCAACATTTTGAATTTTGGAATATCCAGGTAAGTATTTAGAATAGATAGGTCCAGTATGGGTCTCCAAGTTTTGTCCTTTCTGGGGACCAAGAAAAGTCTTGAGTAAAATCCCTGTCCTTGTTCCTGTTCTGGTACTTTTTGAATAGCTCTCATATCCATGAGGGCTGTAATTTGCTTTTGTGCCTCTGCCCATTGGTTTTGTGGCAGATCTGGCATTCCTTTCGGCCTTGGTAGAGTGTGAAAGTGGAACTTGTAACCTTGAGACACAATATCCAGAACCCATTTGTCTTGGGTGATTATATGCCAATTTTGTGCAAAAAGTGCTAGTTTCCCCCCTAAGGGAGCTGCCAAAAGGCAAGAGCTTGGCATTTGAAAGGGGAAGTCATTGGGACTGTTTCCTATAAGGTTGTGACTTGTCTTCTCCTCCTTTAGGGGTTGAAGTACCCCACTGTCTTGGTCTGTAAGAACCTTGGGGCTGAGATCTGCCTCTTGGGCGTCTGTGTCTGCCTCTTTGTGGTCTGTCTGACACCGGAAAGGTCCAATTTTTTGAAGGCCAATTTCTGCTAAATCTAGGAGGCTGTACCTGTAAGAAATCCTTTACTGTCTGCATAGATTTTGCTTTATCCTCCATTTTCTTTAATACCTCTTCAGCCTTAACACCAAACAAGATATCATGCTGTAAAGGAGCATCCAGTAATTTTGCCTTAACATGATCAGGTAAACTTAGTTCTTTTAACCAAGCATGCCTCCTTATCACAGATCCTGTAACTGTGACTCTACAAGACGCCTCGAATGAATCAAAACCACATTGCAGAGTATGTTTTCCCACTTGTTCAGCTGCATGCAATAAGTCCTGCAGTTCCTTATGATCAGGACCTTCTAAGCTTGTAGGCATTTTCTGTTTTAGCAAAGACATTAAATATTGTTGATATTTAAGCATGTGGAACTGACAATTTAAGGCCCTTACTGCTAGAGTTGCAGACGTGTAAACTTTCTTCCACCATCTATCCAATGCTCTGGAATCCCTGTCAGGGTGTACTGGATTTTTAGCAGTGGAAGCCTTTACTCCTTTGAGACCCTGGGAAATAGTTTCTGGGTCAGCAGCAGGGTTTTTATAAAGAAATTTGTGAGAGTCAGGGACTCTGTAGTACCTGTCAGGCTTGACTGGAGCTGGGGGCAAAGAATCAGGGATTAAACTAGATTCAGAGAACACATCATCCACAATATCTAACACAGGCAGAATAGCCAGGGGCCTGTGCTGAGGTAGTAACAGAAAATCTCTGAGCCTTTTCTTGGATTCTGAATAATCCTGGCTCTCCCAATGGAAATGCTCCCGCATGGTATGTAAAGTTTCCCCAAAAGAGTGATCCTCAGGAGGAGAGGCTGAAGGGATTGATTCTTCAACATCAGAGTCCTCATAGGGGGGTAAAGAGTATCCCTGGTCTGAAGAGTAATCAGAGAAAATGGAAATCTAGTCAGAGTAATCATAGTCTGTATCCTGCCTAGGCCTTTTATCAAGAGGGGGATGAGAACCCCTGATCAGAGTAATTAGGTCTTCGGACATTTTGAGCATCTGTTTCTTAGGCATGGAGGCCTGTGCAGGAGAATGCTGTACTTGTTTCTTTGTCTTTAATGGAGTTTTTGACTTGGTTGCTGTTTTGATGGTAAGCTGGGAAGGTCTGAAAACACCCTCAGAAGCTGATGCCTGCTCAGCGGCTCCGGACCCATCTGAAGGACTAGTTTCTGTAGGCCCAATACCTTGAGTTTCCAGAGGCCTAGTTGTCTCCACGTGGTAGTCGGAGGCGGCCTGTGGCTCTGAGGCAGCAGGAGTCAGGGGCTGCAAAAGCGCCTCACTGAGCACCGGCAAACTGGCGACTGGCCTGGAAGACGCTTTGTCATCGGTTTTGGACCTCGGTTGCCTGTCCTTATCCTTGTCTTTGCGTTTTTTGTGTATTCCGGTCGTTGGCTGTTCCGACGGCATGGTATAATTGAACCTTCGGCCAAAATAATGGCGAGCAAAATCAAACCAACGTTTAATTGTGCGTTTGTTAAATCTAGCACAAAACCGACAACTAGGGACATCATGGTCTGGGCCTAGGCATGGAATACAGTAAGAATGAAAATCCTTATGAGGTATTTGCTTCCCACAAGAAATACAATTATTAACTTTTACTGACATCGGTCTGAGGCAAGAAAAAGTTTCCCCAATGGGGTACTTAGCTTTATTGAAAACTTCGGTTCTGAAATTCATCTTCGAAAATCTCCGGAGTCGGCCGACCGGCACTTGCGAACTGCTTTTGCTTCGGGCACCACGCAGCAAGAAAGACTGAAGGAAATGGCGTTGGCTGCATCTTATATACCCCTGGCGCTCTGACATCAGGGAAGAAGTGACAGCAACTGACGCCGGACCAAGACTTTGGAACTCTGGCCGACTGCGGGACCGCCTGACGGCAGGATAACCCAAGTGTAATGACTGCAGCAGTGAAACGCATTGAACATCATCTCTAGTTGCAGAGGTCAGAATTATCATGGAAGCTCTTGCATAGCTGGGTTTGGCATGTTTTTGGATTTCAGAATTGCTTAATACATTCCAGAATGCAAGAAGTGGTTATATTACTTTTCTGTCCTTGCTGAGAACCAATCCATTGATCCATTATATCTATATGGTGTTTTTTGTAATCAGGAGTGCATAGATCTTATCTCAAGTAAGTGTTTAAATAATCCTATACATCTCTTTGTTCAGAATTTTAATTTCTTTATACAAATCCAGTGGGAAGTTATTGTTTGACTAAATGGCAAAAGATTCCACATGTCATGTTTTTGAACAGAAACAGTAGTAGGGAACAGCCTTAGTAAACTTGCAGCTACACAGATCATTAAAGAATACTCATGTTTTTTTTTAAAGTTAATAGAGATATTGCAACATGAGCAAACTACTGCTTGGTTAACAACTGGAAATATATACTCAAAACAAATTCCTTTGCATCTGAGACAAACCAACTCATCTCAAAAATCATCAAGCATTGAGGCTGAGTCACACAAAGCATCACTTATAGCAAGAGTGTTGACAAATATACTTTTCCTTAGGGGCCAAAAAGTGTTCCCATAAATGAGTTCCTGTCTCCGACAAATGTGTGACTCCAGATTTGCAAACTATCTATGAAGAAGTCAATATACTACATGTCTATAAATAAATACGGTAAAGAATGACATAAGTCAAGCACGACAAAAAACATTTTTTTTTTTATTGTCACCTCAGAATCTGGAGGTTATTATTCCATGTCCTCACAAACGTATTTGTAGACAACCAATATAAGCCAGTAGTCTATCCATCTACATACAGGCTCTACATCCCTATTTGATTTTCTGCAGGCATCCCTTATAGTTCAGTTTATATTCATTCTTCCTGCAGTAACACTGTCCCTTTGTCCATTAACATAACTGTATCATGTTTGCCTTAAGGACACCCTCACATCCTCCAATGTCACAGATATTTAACAGTGTTTATTCACTGAATGTCTGGTAAGCACTTTTTGTGTTTTGAAATTCTCTCTATCTTTTGGACTTGTTGCTTTATCATTCATGCAGTTTCATGTTCTGCAGTCATAATTGGATTGAACGAGTTTTCCAACTTTAGTGATGGCTATTTTTGTTGACCAACTTAGCATGTCCTGTACTACTTGATATCTATCTTAGCCACTGGTTGGAGGAGTACAGCAAGATAAGTAGTGAATAATTATAACTAAAGGTATGGTTCAAATGATTATAAAGTTCTCCTGTAAAACTGCTGCCATGTATGAAAATCACAAGTAACAGCATGTCAGTTGGATAATCCATGACGGATAAAGTAAATAGTAAATGAACATCAGGATTCTACAAACACAGGAAATTCCTGCTGAGCTACTAGCAGTGTGATGAGGCAAAATGTAACTAATCATCAGAAAGGATGTTTTTTCACATGCAAAAAAGCTTCATGTGGTAGACTTCTGGTATGGTGATAAGCCAGTAAAAACACAAATAAAGTGTTCTGCCTATTAGAAGTAATTAAACTTTAATGTCAGCTCTTAAACTACTGATAAGTAGTCAAACTTTTTAGTCACTGTGAAAAGAAAAAAAGTCACCTCTTTGTATTCCCCAATTAAACCCAGACCTGTTGAGAAGCAGAAGGAATAAAGGAAAATCTGTCTACAAGTAGAAATCCAAGAATAACTAGTAGGTAATACTGCAGAAGTGCAAGTCAGTGAAGGAGAGACTGAAGTCAACTTTATAACTACCTCTATGGAAATCAAAATGGAAAAAAAAAAAAAATCAGCAATTTGTAAGGACTATTTTGGAGAAAGTTTGAAAAAGGTACAAGATGTTAATAATAACTTAAGTGACCACACAGATATGATACAACTATTGAACCATGAAAATGAGGAAATAAAACTAATAATATCAGTGTAGGAAGCAAGACTAGATGCACTGGAGGAAGGCCTGATAGATGAGGAAGACAGGGCAAAGAAAGAATGTCCAACTATCAGGAATACCAAAAGCAGAAGAAAACTATTTAACATCTGTTATAAATGTTCTTGCCACATGGACTCCAATACCAGAGGTGGACATTAGGTTGGAAAGAGTTCACAGAACAGTCTAGACATCAGGCAAGAATGGTTAGGAATCTGAGGCTAATACTAATCTGTTTCAAGACTTTTGCATAAAAAGAGCAAGGTTTATCTTTACTATGGAAACAGTATGCCAAGCGGATGTGTGGTGACTCTTAGGTGTTTATAGACCAGGACTACTTGGGAATCACCAGAAAGAGATGGGGCATTTGTGTCTATAATTAGAAGATACATAACTTGGTTTATATTAAAAGACCAAAGAGGTGTTTCATCAAACACCACTTAGTCAACACATAAAGAGCGAACGTACTAAAGTGTGAACACTCAAAACAGTGATTTCTTTCCTTGGGAAAGAAATTGCTTGGCCATCCATGTGTTTGCCCCTTTCCTCACTGTAGTGAGATCTCAGAGTTGGTATATTTAGTTAGGGTGTGTATGGGGAGCACAGCCCCCCACATTGTTTTGTTTGAAAGTGTGTGTGTGTGTGTGTGTCTGTGTTTATGCTGTTTTGAGCGTTCGCGCTTTAGTGCGTTCATTCTTTATTTGTCGACCAAGAGGTGTTTGATGAAACACCTCTTCTGTCTTTTAATATAGATCCACATAACTATGGATGTGAGGCTTTAGATATTGTAATCAAAATATGAAACTGTAGTTACTGGGTGGAGAAAGGACATTTATGGATACACCCAAAGCAATGAAACACAGGAGAGCCATGCAGTAAATAGCAGGTCGGTTCAACAGTTGAGGATCAAGGATGTGTCTCAATGGGTGCAGTAGAAGTGAATAGTAGGTCTGAAATTTACAGGAAAGAAGTTTGAAAGGTATTGTCTTGTGCTTCAGAAAACACTAAGTCTTAAAGCAAAGAGTAAATAGAGCATGCTGGAGCTAAGAGGTAAATGGGGGCAGTGAACAGTGGCACCGAATGATCATGCAGGTTGACAGCAGATAAGATGCAACAAAAGTAAAGCGGATTCACTGCCAAAGGGACAATACATTGTAAAATTATAACTAAATAAAGAATAAAATGAAGAAAGGGATATTTAATGTATTGTGTATTTGCAGAGATGCTGTTCTACTGTGAAAAATTAATGTGCAGTTTGTAAATACCGCTGAGGTTTGTAGGTAAATGTATGTACTTGGAAATTTAGAGGGGGATGAGCCACAACACTAAGACTTATGTAAAATGAAAGTCAGGAATCTCATTAAGCAGTTGATATAGTTAAATGTGGGATGCTGCTGACATCGGGGGAAGATGAGTTCCCAAAGTGAATTAAATTTGAAATGTGAACTAGTATAACTTTAAAAAATAATAACTAGTCAAGCATGTTTCAAATTGGAAATATTTAATGGATGTTTATAATTTGGATGTGGATCAGGGGTTGTCTGGAAGCATATCTTGATCTGGAAATATTAAATCAGTGTTTATAATTGAGCTGTGGAGTGGGGGTGTATTGAACCACACAGACCACCTTAGCTCTCATTAAAGGAAACAGACAGGAAAAATTAAATAGGTTACAGATTGTTAACATTAATTTGAATTCAAGCAATCAATGTATTTTAAAATTACTTGGCAATATGGAGAAGAAAGAGTTGACAGGAACAGACACAGTCTACAATGTATAATACAAACAGAAATGGGATTTGGAGGATGGTGGTAGAAGTATGGGAAAGCTTAGAAAATTAATGTCATTTTAGAAGTGAAAAAGTTTCAAATTATCAGTGGTAGCTGATGATTTCACATAAAAAGGATGTTAAGGAAACAACTGAATATGTGTAGTTAATTAATGTAAATGAGTAGGGCTCTAAAACAGCATGTCAATGACCATTAACTGAGATCAAATAACTGATGGGGGGCAGTAACTTTCATCCAAAGACTTCCTTAGTATCTACTCATTATACCAACCTTATTGACTATATGCAACTCAGATGCCTGACTGCAATCAGGAAGGCCATCCATAAGTGAAATAGGCCCAGAGGACTCCATGGGCTCCAATATTACACACTGGTTCTTCCTGCACCTCCCCAGTTTCCATTTCTTTTTGCCCCATACTGGTCACATGCTATCTAGATAGATTACTTTTTTCTTGTTTTATTTTCATGCTTTTTTGCTCTTTCCTCTATCCTTTTAATGCAACTTGGCCAAATAAGACTCCACTGTAATAAATATGGAGGAAGTACTTGAATTAATCTGAGGGTCTGGCAGCTATCAAGGTCTCAGAAGTCATAAGGTTCTAGATAAACCTATTGACTCTGAAGGTGGACCAAACAAATGTAAAATATGACTAAAGAAAGAAATTTGGTCTTACTTTTATCTTTCAGTGAGAAAAAAGTTATGTCTAAAATTAAATTTTCAAAGCTAACAAAATAGTAGTCTCTAATAAACTGAGAAAACAAATGCTTGCAAGGATATATAAATCCTGTTTGGAAATGGTGCCTGCCTGCCTTCCTATCCCTCCAAAAAAAGATATTTAACTTTTGTGTACCCCTTTGGTGTCAGATTGGAATGAAAGAAAAGAACCCATGGCCATAGGCACATATTACACAGCTGACGGTCTGGACAAGGACACCACAGCACCTGGATAAAACTCTCACAAAGAAAGGGAGTTCATACAGACTCAACACATAAGGAAGCACAGCCAAAAACAATATTGATGTTGGACTGTGATGAAAAGTTAAAAGAACTGATGGCCAACTTGCTGCTCTTAGACACACTGGAACCCCTCACCTACACACATAGTCATATTTTATCACTGGCAACCCCTATATATTACAATTACAACCCCTTTTTGACTGTACACACCGCAGATGCCAGTGTTGAAGATAACCACAGTGAGGTATTAAAACTGGATTCATGCCAATGTATACTAGCTTTACAGAGCTAGAATAATAAATTTATATTATTTTGATATTTTGTAAATACAATAGGATACATTTGTTTTAACCCACAGTTATTACAGTATAAAGCAAATGGACAAAGTAATGAACAAAATGTCTGTAGGTATTGAAGACAAGACATAGGGTTAAACTGCTCCAAAAGAGCAATAAAAGGAATTGTACAAATGAGCATGTACAATATAAACATGTCTTATGTTTTGGAATGAATGTGAAAACTTGTCAAATGAGTAAAGTAGGTCATTTTATGTTTTGCTTTAGTATGGCTTCCAACATACATACTCAGACTTGCCCCAGGATTCAACAAAATCTATGTAGGCTCTGTGTAGAGCCTACATGGATTTTATCTATGCACACAGCCATGGTTCCTCTCCAGCAGTGCACCATACATATTAAGATGCCTGCTGAGGGAGATCAGAGGTACATGGATATTAAATCTAGGCAAGTAACAGTGCAGAGGCTGTCCCGTACTTGTGTACTGTCCAGAAAATGGTCTGGACAGTAAGCACAGGACAGCAATTTTTTTTAAATGTTATGTAAGATTGTGTGGTGCAGCGCAGTGCTTAGCAATGCTGAGCTGTGTTTATACATATGCACCTGACATTTGGTATACATTTTAAAAAAGAAACTGGATGTAATCAATTGGATTGTTTTTTTTTTTTTTGTTTGTTTGTTTCCTCCCTGTTTGAGCGGAGTGGTGCACTGCTTAGTGATGCTGAGCTGCACTTATACAAATGTACCTGACATCTGCTATATATCTAAAAATAGAAACCGGATGTAATTAATTGTTGTATTTCTGTGGTGTTTAGCACCGAGCAACCTCACGCAACTTCGCTGCACACCTCTAACAGGTATCATACTAGTACATTTGAAGATATACTTGCCTGCACTATCCAAGTGGCTAGACAGTTTGGGTGTTCTATAGTGTAGTAGGTCTCAGGTTCTACTCTTAGGAGTACTCATATGCTTTACATTTATTGTTTTGAGAATGAGTCAGCTGACTGAAACATCACTGTAATTTAAAATAAAAAAATGGTTATATTTAGCAAAGCTGAGGAGTGCTAGGCCCCACTTATACATGTGCAATGGGCTACTGTGTTTGCACAATGCTCAGCCTTGCTTAAATGGTTTGTGCGAATTTGTTCGATGCTAAGCAATGCTCCACATTTTTTGAAAGTTGCAGTATGATGTGTAAAGGTGGGAATGCATCCCATATAAAGGCCAATAGGTGGGAATTTCACACCATTCATTGGAGTTCTCACTTGGCTGCTGATATGCCTGGTGGTCTTGTTGAGAGAGTACTCTTTCTGGTGCAGACATGGGGTGTGCAGGAGTCCACAGTGTTTGTTGGACTCCTGGTGAAAAAGTATGAACCCTGGCTGCTGCAGGGCAATTACCAGGCTCAGAGTGTCAGTCTGAGGCCTTGGATCAGTTGGCTAGGGAATTTACTAGTGCTACTGGTATCCCCCACACTGGTGAGCAGTGTCTTCACCACTATGATGACCTGAAGCATAGGTAGAAGTGAACCTTGGCCATCTGGGTCCAAGAAGCTCAGGGTGGGCAGACCCTGCAGATATGTAAGTATGTTAGGCAGCACTTTGAAATTATACAAGCTGAATCTGTGCCAAACTGGTATGCATAATGGATTGCTTCTCTTTCAACATCTGCAGAAGAGAGTGCTCACAATGTGCAGTCATATACAGAGCGCCTGGACAGAATGAGGTGATAGTGTGGTAAGAAGGGAAACTTCAAAGTAATAAACTTAATGCATAATGTAATCTGATAAATTAGAGTTTGCAGTCTTAATAGTCAGGTATGACAAACCTGGGACATATAACATGTTTCGTAATGTGTCACTGCCTAATTGTAATGCTAAAGCAGGTTACATCAGGGAAACATAGGCTCACAGGATCATAGGAGGTTACTAGGCTAATGGCCCTAGGGCCCTTCCAAGCCTAGCCAAGAGTTTATTCCCAAAAAGAAATGTCAGTCAGCACCTGTCACCCCTGTCAATGAGGAACATAGGTGAATTCCCTGAGACAAATTTGTGGTTTCCCATCCACTCATCAAGGTTGCACTTGAAGAGGGTCAATGAAGTGCTCTGTTTAACGTGTATGTGAAGTCTACTCCAGAGACGGGGCAGCCTTTGGGAGACAAACCTGTCTCTCCAGCAGGTTTTGTTTATATCACATAGATTCAGGCCTTTTAAGTGGGTAGTGTGTGAGGAGTTATACTTATGGATATGGAGCATCTCTAGTAGGACAAGGTCCGAGATTGCCTTGTAGGCGAGACACAGATCACCCCTGAGCAATCTGCATGATACCGAGTAGAGTGATAGTGATTTGAGCCTGTCTGCACAGGACAGGTGTTGGAGACCATGGATTCTCTTTGTGAGGTATTTCAGTGGCCTTTGCAGTTGATGCTGATGTTTGGAGAGGTACATTCCAAACTGGGAGTTAAACTCAATTATTGGTCTAATGAGGGAAGAGTATATCAAGATAATAACCTCCTTTTTTTTCTGGATACAATCCCTTTACTTATGAGATGAACCAAGTAAAAGGCTTTTCTGACCACTGTCACTACATGATAGTCAAATGTGAGGTTATCAACCTATGAACCTGAGTGCCCAGGTCTCTCACCACAGGTTGTGTGCTTAGGGGGTTGCCATTGATGTAGTAATCAATAGGGGTCATGTTTTTGCCCAAATTATATGATGATACTTTTCTTGCATTTAGCTTGAGGCCATGACTTTGACACCAGTCAATAATTGTTGTGAGACCCTCTTGCAGTATGTTAACATCATTTGGGGAGTCAATGACAGCACCCAACTTACAGTCGTCTGCAAACTTGGTCAGCCACAGTCTTTGCCTGGACCCTCTGAGAAATAGGTGCCAAAAAGTAGGGGTCCCAGGACAGATCCCTGGGGAACTCTACTAGTGACAGGTCTGCTATCAGAGGTGGAGGTGCCTATTTTGATTTTGAGCGTCCTGTCAGTGAGCCAGTTGGCCACCCACCTGATGAGAAAGGGATTTACGCAAAGTTGTGTTAGCTTTTTGATGATGCCCGAGTGGGGGATTGTGTCAAAGGCCTAGGCTAAGTCAAAGTAAGCTGTATGTACTGACTATCCCTTATCCAGGGCCTTGGTGACAGTCTCAAAAAGTCAACCAGGTTCAACAGGCCAAATCTGCCCTTGACAAATCCGAACTGGGTGGGGTCAAGTGCTTGGAGATTGCCTATGTCCTTGTTTATGAAATCCATAATAATATGCTCCATGGCTTTACAGCTCAGACTTGTCATGCTAATGGGGAGATAGTTTCCAGGGTCATTAGTGGCACCACCTTTGTGCAAGGGGGTGTCAATGGCAGTTCTCCACTCTGCTGGAATGAAGCCAGTACTTAGGCTGTGGTTGAATAGGGTGCTCAATGGAGAAGCCAGTTCTTGCTGGAGATGGTGCAGAATACATCCTGGGATACAATCAGGTCCCATGGAAGCTGTGTTCTTTGCCTTGGATAGAGCCTGTAACACTTGATCTATGGAGATGTGATGTGCAGGACAAGTATCAGGAATTTTGAAAGGACCTTTTGGGGGGATCAAAGAGGTGAAGTTTGCGCTGAACCTATCTGCTAGCAGGTTGGCTAAGTCAACAGGATCAGTGTATGTCATACTGTAAATACTAATTTGGAACAAACCTGTGCTTCGCCATGGAGTTCCTGACATAATTGAAGACGACTTTATGATTTCCCTTTGTTATGGAGGCTAGTTTCGATTCATAATTTGCCTTGGAGGTTTTCACTAGTGATCTAATTTGCTTGCTGAGGCTAAAGAGGGAGTGTTTCCAATGTGGAATTCATTCCCTTTTACCCTTGGACAACAGTTTCCTCCTTTTGTTGTAAAGCCTGTTGATAGAGGATGTCCACTAAACAGGTTTGTATTCCTTGAGGAGCAGGTTTTAGTTTTATTGGGTATGGCTGAGTCCATGCGGTTGTGCAGATGCTTGTATACTGGATTGGCATACTGTTCAGCATAGTTGTCTGCATTCTCTGAGAGGGGGGGGTGTGAAGCCACAGATACCCTCCCTTAGGAGATTTTAGTCAGCTGTTGAGACATTTTTTAACTTGATTATGGCTGGGGGTGGGGTTGCGTGTGAGAGAAACTTTGAATGAGACTGTCTGATGATCTGATTTCACCAGGGAAGAACATAATATTTGAGTGGTGCATTGGTCACCCATGTTAGTAAGAACCAAGTCCAGAATGTTATCTTTCCTTGTGGGGGATGAAACGAGATGGTCTGTAGTAGTGTGTAGTATATCTGCCAAACATCAGTTAATGTTGGGGTCTACCAATATTAAGAGTCACTGTTCTGGTCTGCCCATTGTCAGAAAAATGCTGTAGGTTGCACTCAATTAATGGACAGGGTATATAGATTATTTATTAGATGTCTTACACAGCTATCCAAGGTTTACTTGCCTGACTTCCAGCAATAATAATCAATAGATTATAAAGGGTGATGGTCATACCTCTCAACCAATTAGCGATAAATTTCAACAGAATCAGGGACAAAGCCAGAAACAATCAAGGACAATCAGGGACACTTTTAAAATATTTGTGCTATTAACTTGAGACATTCACAGAATCACAACATATGAATTAATGTGCATTTCATGAGGTAAAAGAAATCTACAACTCTTAATTATTTCCATTATTCATTAAGTTTAATTCACCAACTTTCCTCCAAAAGTCACCAGTTTTAGGAGGGATTAAAAGGGACAGAGCTAAAATTTGAGTCAGAATCAGGGACATCCCTGAAAGTCAGGGGCAGTTGAGAGGTCTGGTGATGGTGCTTTCTTATGTAAGATTTACAAATAAAAAGTGTTAATTATTCATGTATTCACTGCATGTATGTTCTAATCTGACACGTCGACTGTTAAATGTACAGCAAGAAAGACTGCATCGGAAAATATCTGAAACAAATGTAGTTCATTACTCAGTAATATTCGGGCTTCTGTTCTGCTCATGTGCTCTGAAAGACTGCTGTGTAGTCCACCTAGACAATGTACATGGTATATGGGTAAGGTTACTGCAGTCCTAGAATGCTATCCATGTGTCTAAATGGCAGGTTTTAGGAAACATTTTCAATACGGTTTACAGCAGGAGTGTGTTTTAATAGTTATCTTATCAAATAGGTGGTCAGTATTCTATATACACTGCATGTGTCTTCTAATCTGATACCAGTCAACTGTTAAATATACATTAATAAAGAATGCAGCAAAAACTGTCTGAAACAAATGTAGGTCATTACCCAGAGTAAGATTCAAGCCTCTGTTCTGCTCATGTTGTCTGAAAGACTGCTGTGTATTCCACCCTGGCAATGAGCATGCTATATGGGTTAGGTTACAGTAGTCCTGCACTGCTAATCATCTAATCTAAATGCCAGATTAAAAGGAACATTTTATCAGCAAAATTTACAACAGGGTTGTGCTTTGATACCTAATCTTTCATAAAAGTTGCCATTATTCCATTATTCACTGCATGTGTGTTCCATTTAGACACTGGTCAACTGTTACATATTAATTTAAGTAGTGCACCAAAAAATGTCAGACAGAAATGCAGTGCAATATCCACATTAAGGCTCAAGTTTGAGTTCTGATAAATTTCCTGATGTAAGCTGTAGATAGCAAGCAGTGAATGAACAGGGTATAGGTCAACAGACGTCCTCAACAGCCATACACGTGCGTAACCATCAGATTTCCTGTGACATCAATCATTAGAGTGTAAAAGGTGATGGTGCT
Organism: Protopterus annectens; assembly: GCF_019279795.1. Classification (NCBI taxonomy): domain Eukaryota; kingdom Metazoa; phylum Chordata; order Ceratodontiformes; family Protopteridae; genus Protopterus; species Protopterus annectens. Next base: position 305,535,841 of record NC_056730.1, on the reverse strand, counting down.
TTGATCACTACTGTAGGCAGCTAAAGTGCTCATTATGCATGTGTTCACTTCATTTAGTTTCCAGTGTGATACAACAGACAGCTGTGCGTGTGTGTAAATGTAGGATTTCACACAAAATGTTGCAAGAAACATCTTAAAGGTGCTAGTGTTTTCAGAATTCATTATATTGAAATAAAGTGCACATACTTCCTGCAGTCACTGATTGTGTGTTCTAATCCCATGACAGCAAGCTCATACATAACCAGTGTACTTAGAGTGCATGAACATACCTCTCAACTGTCATGCTTTTGCAGAATGTAATGACTTGTGTCCCATATGACTGGCCCTTGCTTAGCAGATACATGACATTACTTGGAATTAAATTTATTGGCAATTCCCTTTAAAGAACACCTTGGTAGTAACGTATGAGCACACTATGTAAAACAGTTCCTTGTAGGTGTGTACCTACATTTATTAGTGCTTGACCCATACTGTCCCATGCTAACAGGTTGAGAGGTATGTATGGGCAACATCATCTATATAAGAATTGTAGTCACTGTACTCACAACTGACATTGCATACCTGTAGAAGTATGCAGTAGTAGTCTGTGTAGTAATATTACCTGTGAGGTAACTAATGGTATGTTTTTCGCTCTCTCTAACACCTTATCTTCTTTAATTTATTAATGTTATTTATTATTATGATTTGATATTAATATATTATTTTTAACTAACTGTTATGTTGGCCTTATGTATTATTTCATACTGGTTTGAAATAACACACTTACCTTTATGTTATCTATGGTTGTGTTCATCATACTATACCTTAATATGTATTTTGATTAATCAATATTATCTTCCATTATGTTAATGCCAACATTTGTTTGGTTATTACTTATCTTACTTTATGTTTATGTTTAATTTACTGCAGTGCGACAAGTTAGGCCGGTTCCAGGCGATCCACCTACCTAGGCTTACCCAGCTGTGGCACATCTGGGTTGCAACCCAGTGGTTCCTGCTCTGCTGCCCCTGCACTGCCAGCACCATCAGGTAGTTCGGCCCCACAGGTTGGGGCTGAGCCCCATGGGAGCAGAGTTGGATGGGTGACTTTGTCATTCATCAAGAACTGCCAGGTATGATGCATGGAGTGAAGCACCAAACTGTTGGTACTTGCCTGTGCTGGATGGAGAGCATGCTGTTTATCCTTGTAGGGCAGACTCATCCTGGACACCAGCCTCCTCCATTGCCACCACATGGGCAGTGAAGGAGCAGTGCTAACAGTCTCAGGGGTGAGGACATGAGTCACACTGCTACCATGCAGATGCTAATGGGACTGCAATTCCACAGTGCCCTCCTCATCCAAGGTGTTCACCCCCTCTTATGTCACACTCCAACATTGTCTGCTGTCTTGTCTGTCTGCTAAAGCTTCCTCACCTTCTCAGCTTAAAAAAATGGGCACCTGTCCCACAAAAATATTGTCCCATACATAACTCTCCATTTCACATGTCAACTGGACACACATAATTTGGAAATGCACTTATGTCATCTTCACCCCTATCCCAGGATGACAGCCCAAATTCAGTAAAAATATCTGTGAAAGTCCACAGTTGTAGCTGTTCAAGAAATTGATATCTATGGTTCTTTCATAGGCTCATAGGTGTTTACTAGACTAACAACCACAAGTGCCTAGCCATGCATCCCAAATCTCTGATAAGTTGATACTTTTGATAAGTATAAACATGGGCCTGGGAGATGAACAATTTACAGGTTACCTGGTTGCATTAGAATAGGTTAGCACTGGGCTAACTATCCCTGTGAGCTATTTTAAGCCTAACCAATTACCTTACATGAGACTCAAACCCTGCACCTTGTGTTTGTAAGGCAAACACCTTAACCATTAGACCAACCAACCTCCCAGGAAGTTTACTGTTCATTGTTGATTCCTAGGCTAATAACCCCAGGGGGTTTTACTAAGCCTGTGTTTCCCAAGGTGAGACTCAAACCCTGTACTTTGTGTTTGTGAGGTAAACACTCTAACCATTATACCAACCCACACCTGTCCTGCATATACCTACCTGCCTTTCACTATGGTTTCCCCCTGCTTGCACCCTATTTCACAACTGTCCTATCTCCCCATTGTTCATTTCTTTAAATATTTTTTTGCATGATGCAGTGGGAACTGCTGCATTGCTTAGCTATGCTAAATAGTGCTATATTGATAAATGCTTTGAAAAAATATTAATCACGTTCGAATACTACACCTGTGCTCTATTTTGAACCCAGGACCATTGCACCTGCAGAACAGTAGCTCAACTCGCCAACCCAAACAGCTGCTAATTAACACATGTGGTTTAATGAAAACACAGCAATGCTCAAGATCTCGTCATTAAGCATGTTTAAGCAATAGTGTGCATAGCGCCATACCTCGCAAACCAGCTAAAAGGAATATAGAAAAACATTACTGTAATTGGTACTCTACTAGGGGAATACATCACTATAAAGCTATACACAAAAGAATGAATGTAAGTGAGGTATCTAATAGCAGGTAACCCTGCAATTATATGTACAACATGTAAAAATACTTTTGCTAAATCATTAATATAAAAATAGGATTTTAACTGGGACTGTATTATAGAAATATAGCACTCTAAAGTCATACACATAATAATACATGTAAGCATACCTTACAACCTCTTGGAGCAAAAAATCTGGACAAATCCATAAATAAAAGTGGGACAGAGGCCCAAAAATAGGGACAATCTTTAAATATTGCTGTTACAAACTTAGAAATTTGATAGACTAACAGGTTTTCATTTAGCATGAATGTTCTGAAGGATATGAAGTCTGAACTTCAAATGTCTGTCATTATTTTCTGACTTCAGTCTTTAATGCTTAACACTAATTTGCCAGAAGGCTACAATTTTATGAAAAACAGGCAGAAAATATGAGGCCAAAATCTGGACATTCTGTAAAAATCTGTACAGTTGACAGGAATGCATGTAAGTGCAGTCTGTAACAGCAGATAACTGTGGAGTGATATCTACAACATGTAAAAATACACTTGCTGTCTCAGTGATACTCTACGTCAGTCTGTAAAATACATTGAACTTTTTGGTACACATGGTCCTGGTTTCAGCTACAGCTGCCTCTACCATTGAAAATACATGTATGTGGACATCAACATTATAAATTTTGATCTAAATGCCTATTTTATCACCTATTTATCCATCTAAACCAGTATAGATGGAGTGTCTACATCTAAGTAATAGAACTCAAAAGCCTACAGTTAGGACCACTCTTAACTACTCCTAGTACAAAACTAGAAAGTGCAGAGAATGTCAGGTCATGTATTAGCCTGAATTCCCACACTGAAATTGTGGCCCAGTAATATGACACTACAGCCCACATGACTTGGCACCCGTTGAACTGTGTGACATAATGGTTAATCTACTCCCTTACCTTTCTCTAGGACACACAAACCATTTTGTCTTTGATTGTGGTACTGATACTGTTGGCTAACATACTTACATTGCACACATGGCTTGGTATCCAGTGGAATGGGTACCCTCAGTCTGGCTCTGCCTCTACAATAAGGCTGCCACAGGTCCCACACTTAGTCTTATAGCTTGTTGTTCTCCAAAGTGATCACCCTCTCTACCTATGCTTATTGCCTGAAGCATGAGCTTCAGCCTGCATCACACACAGCTGTATGTAAAAAAGTAGCTGCTAAAGATGTACTCTCTGAGATGTTGTAGTATCTTTATCCCAGTAATTTCCAGCACAACATATGAGAAAGGGGATCTAATCTACATGGAGGCATTATATCTTGTTTAGTGGTTGCGTGTGAATGGCTGATTATACTGCAAATCAGCTGTGTTAGCTGCAATTAGAAGCACAGATTGGTTAAGAGCCAATCATCTGGTAACAGAACTCAAAGGTGTACAGTCCTACTACCATAATCAAGCTAAAAAACTTCTCAAAAGCTGACTACAGCCTTCTAAGGGAAGTTATCAGTAGCTTCACACCACCGCCCTCCTCCGTGGATGCAGACAACTATGCTGAAGAGTACAGTAAGTGCAGTATACAAGCACTTGTAAACTGCATGGACTCAGCGATACCCAACAGAACTAAAACCTGCTCCTCAAGGAAACACAAACCTGTCTTGTGGATATCTTCTATCAACAGGCTTTACAACAAAAGGAAAAAACTGTTGTTCAAGGGTAAAAAGACACAAATTCCCAATTGGAAAACCTCCCTCCTTAGCCTCAATAAGCAAATTAGATCACTAGTGAAAACCTCTAAAGCCAATTATGAATTGAAACTAGCCTCTGAAACAAAGGGTAACCACAAAGCCTTTTTCAGTTACATCAGGAACCTCCATGGCAAAACCCAGGTTTGTTCCAAATTAGTACTTAACACTATCAATTACACTGATCCTGTTGACGTAACCAACCTGCTAGCAGATAGGTTCAGTGAAAACTTCACCTCCCTGTCCCCCCAAAGGCCCTTTGGACATCCCTGATACTTGTCCCACACCTTGCATCTCTGTAAATCAAGTGTTAAAGGCCCTATCCAAGGCAAGGAACACAGCTTCCATGAGGATAGTATCCCAGGCTGTATTCTGCACCATCTCAACTCTGATTGTTTTGTTCTTTAAAGTACATGGTAGTTGAATTTAATTTCCCCCTCTCCGCGTGGCTGCTGAGTGATCCCTGTCATCTTACTTTGTATTCCAATCTGTTCAAACCTACCATACTCACTTTATCTACTTCTGGCTGTGTCCTATCAGACTCAATAGATCAGCAATATCCACCTACCTATAACTGCCTGGGTATCACCTCACCTGGAGTATCTAAGTGCACTTGGAATAAAGCCTAAGATTCTGTTCAAACCTACCATACTCACATTATCTACTCCTGGCTGTGTCCTATCAGACTCAATAGATCAGCAATATTCACCTACCTATAACCGCCTTGGTATTCACCTCACCTGGAGTATCTAAGTGCCCTTGGAATAAAGCCTAAAATTCTGTTCAAACTTACCATACTCACTTTATCTACTCCTGGCTGTGTCCTATCAGACTCAATAGATCAGCAATATCCACCTACCTATAACCACCTGGGTATTCACCTCACCTGGAGTATCTAAGTGCCCTTGGAATAAAGCCTAAGATTGTATGTCACTAAGTAAACTGTATTTTTCATTCCTAACCTTTATGTATATACTTGTCCACTACACATCCTAGGTGTAGCAGTTTAACTGCTAAATCTGCCAGCAGCCATACCCCTCCCTGTCTACTACAGTTGCTCTCCCCACCTGTCTCAAAGACATTGTACCATCTCTATTCTCCAACCACGCTAATCCTCTTTCCTTCTCCATTACTTTTTCTTTTGTTGGTATCCACTACTATATTATCCTTGCTTGGTACTTTAAGACTTCAACCAATAGATGGCAGTCTTTACCCTCCTCTAATTCTCCTTTCTGCCACCCTCCCCACCTCATATCTACACCTACGTGCTTGTTGCACTTGTCTCCTTTCTTTTTTTCTTTCCCATCCCTAGTCCTTTTTAACCTTACACCCTACTCTCCACAGTCCTTATAAACCCTCTATCAAACCCTCCTCTCCGCCTGCTCTGCTCCTAGCTTAACCATTACCCACTCTGGCCTCCCTTCTCTCTGTTTTATAATTCCCCCTTCCTCACGCACACATTTGCCTTCTACTTACTAATTTTTGTTTTTACCTTCTACCTTACTGATTGTTTTTTCTTACTGCCTTTTCTTTTCTTTGCTGTGCCCCGCTCCGTTCGCCCTTTGGGCACACTCCGCTCCCCTACCCTACCCCCAATTCCCACCCACCCCCAGTAGCCCTACACTTATACCTCTGAGACTCCTCCCCCTATCTCTCAACCTACCACTAACCTAATCATCACTAAGGCACTCCCAACTCAATCTGTCCTAATTAGCCTTAATTTACTTCTCACATACCACCACTCCCATACCTACCCTATCCATCCTCTAAACTAACTTTTGTCAGGATCTGCTTCCTACACATCCTCTTCTAATTAGTCTTACTGACAACTTTAATCCAGCCCTATCTTGTCTCACAGACACTTTCATTTCTTCCAGCTCTCCTCACTTTCAAAATAATCACAACTTACACTTTACACACTACCATGGCCCCAACACACAACACTATTTTTGTCCCCACACTACTCTTAACTACAGTTATAGCCTCTCTAACTATACCTTATTCACTCACCTTCTTTGAAAATCTTACTCTATGCAAACAAAACCATCATTTCCAACAAACTTCTTCATTTTCTCTCATCTATACCACTAACCATAGTAACATAACCAGTACCTCAAATTATATTCTACCAAAATATCACAGAACAAGCCACATAACTTACTTAACTATTAAAAAAAAGTTCAATAATTTCCACAAAATCTTTAAATACCTATATTTTACCCAACACCACCTCCTCCTTCATGGTGATATTCATCCTAACTCTGGCCCCAATAATGACAAGAGTAACAACCTTGACAATTTAACTTTACCCAACACTCCTTTCATAGCTAAAGAACTTAATTCCCTCCTTATAGCACATCTAAATATTAGAAGTATCAACAATAAAATTTCCCACCTACATGCACTACTTGATCTACACTCTTTTGATATTCTATGTCTCACTGAAACCTGGCTTAAACCATCTACTTTAAACCATGAAATTATCCCCCCAGGATATAATATCCTTAGATGTGACCGAATAAACAAAAAAGGTGGAGGTATTGCCATACTTTACAAATCTCATCTCCAACTTTCCCAGTGTAACGTGCTTCCATCATTAGATGCTAAAACTGAAGCACTGTCTATCAAACTCCAAATCAACAACTCCAAATCTATCTACCTAATTTGTATGTATCTACCTCCTAGTAATAATACTAATACTCTTGAAAACATACTTAGTTATCTATCTAACCAACTACCCCAAGAGACCATTGTACTGGGCGACTTCAACATTGACTGGTTCACCTACAATACCCAGAAGCCTACTAACCACATAAATCTCTTTGGGTTCTCCCAATTAATAACCACTCCCACTAGAATCCACAAACCTAGCATGAAAGAAACTACTCTTGACTGGATCCTCATCAAAAACCACCCTAATATTTATACTTCAGGTACCCTCCCCGATAACATCAGCGACCATATGTTTACATATATTACTAGAAAAAACTTCATGTTTCAGCAACTGATGATATCAAAACCTTCTGCTGCAAAAATACTTCAATCCTGATAGCTTCCAAAATGAATTGCTAGCATGCAACTGGTCACCTCTTACCCATCTTGAACTTGATGAAGCTGTGACCTACTTTAACACTTATTTTCTTCAAATTCTTGACTACCATGCACCTTATCGCACTACCAGAATGAAAACAAAAACTGCTCCATGGCTCACTAAACAAACAAAGCAAAAAATGCTCCTCAGAAATAAAATCTGGACTAAATGGAGAGCTACCAAATGTCCATCTCATCACCTCCTCTATAAACAGCTAAGAAATGTTACCAAAAAAGACACCCTTAGAGACAAAAAAGACTACTACCTACACCTCCAACAATCCACTGAACATACCCCACAAAAATTTTGGTCAGGGATAAACAAACTTCTTCAGCCAGGACACCCTACTACTCCTATCCCATCAGGTTTCAACCATAATAATTCCAATCAAATCCCTGATACCTTTAACAACCACTTTACTGAAGCCATACAAAACCTAGCCAATTCTTTACCTCCCTCTTCTACTCCCCTACCAAATACTCTTAACTCTTCTACTCCTACCTTTCACCTACAACCTGTAAGTACATCTCTTATCTACGAACTACTTAGAAAATTAAAACCATGTACACCATCTGTTGATCATCTCCCATCAGAATACCTTCAGATTGCTGCAAAGGTTTTATGTCACCCCATATCTATCCTCATTAATAGAACTATTTCTGAAGCAAAAATTCCAACCATCTGGAAAGTTGCCCATATCATCCCTCTTCATAAAGGTGGGTCTTCCACTGAACTCTCTAACTTTCGACCTATTGCCTTACTCTCTCCATTATCTAAGATAATGGAAAAATGTATTCACAAACAACTACTTAACCACCTACTACAAAACAACCTACTAGCAAACTGCCAGCATGGCTTTAGACCATTCCACAGCACTACAACTGCACTACTCTCCTTCACTGACTCTTTAAATAAAAATCGGAACAACAACTCCTTCTCTGCTGCAATATTTATTGACTTGTCAAAAGCCTTTGACATGGTCAACCATAACTTACTTCTAGACAAAGTAAATTCCTATTCTCTTAACCCACAAGCATTACAATGGTTTAGGGCTTACCTTCAAAATAGACAACAAGCAGTACTTTGGGAAAACAATCTGTCATCATTACTTCCTGTAAATATTGGAGTCCCACAAGGCTCTATTTTAGGTCCCCTTCTCTTTTCCTTATTCATCAATGACCTTCACTTGAACACACCCCAAGCCACCTGCATCCAATATGCAGATGACTCAACCTTAATCTGTACTTCTAAGAATCTAACCTCCCTCCAGTCAATTACCCAAAATGTATTCCAAAGTGTTGAAAACTGGTTTATGCAACACTGCCTCCTCCTTAATCCCCAAAACAAAACTACTCCTTTTACCAACTCATAAATCACCAAATCCATTCTTTACCATTACCTCTAATAATGCCACCAACATAACCCCAGATACTACCACCCGGCTATTAGGAGTTACAATTGACAATCGCCTTAACTATGACGACCATATTAACTCCACCATAAAGTCTGTTAACAAAAAACTTGGTTCTCTCTATAGAATTAAACCATTCCTTACCCCCTTAGCCAGGAAGACTATTGCCCAGACCCACCTCATCTCTACCCTCTTTTATGCCTCTGCCATATATACTTACTTATCTAAAAACAGCCTCTCAAAACTTTCTACATGTTATAATAGCATTGCTAGATTTATCACATGCTCTCCCTTTAAAACTCACCACTGCCTTAACCTTAGACAACTTGGATGGCTAGAAATACAGAACCTTATACTCAGTAAACAACTACTTATTACCCATAAAATCCTGCGCTATCCCAATAATACCCCTATCCTCATAGATCTTATTTCACCATACAAAAATCTGTCTACACAACGTTCTGCCAATAAACATCTGGTATCCGTAGTTAAATCCAACAACAAAGCAGGTGACTCACTTTTCTCTAATACTATAGGAAAAAACTGGAATCTGCTCCCTTCTGAACTATCTACCCTAGCTTCTACTACACTATTCAAAAAACATATCAAAGAACATCTTAAAGTCCAGTGGCTCTGTCCTTGTTCTAACCCAGACTGAAATTCCATGCCCCTCCTGCTCAAATCCCATCCCCACACACTAACCTAAGCATACAAACCAACTCTTTTTCTCTTTATACCTGCTCTGTTTTTGTGATCTAATAATTGTTCTTTACTTTTCCCCTAGCAAACCTTTGTATATTATCTATAATCCATAATTTGTATTATATTTATTCATATAAACAATGCTATCTCTGTACTGTAATTTTAATATACATGTCCTTTTTATAAATTGTTAACGTTTTAACTGTTTATGCTGGAGCTTTTCTCCCCGGGCCTCTACTGAAAATGGACATATATCCAGTTAGACTAGCCCAGTCAACAAATGTAAAATAAAAAATAAAAATAAAATTTTATTGCCCTTCGCTTTCCTGTCTCCAAATACTTGTGTGACTTAACTCTTCCTCAAAAACTGAAGGAAATTGCATTTTGCATTTCAAATACAAGTTTAATTTCCTTTCCACATCACTAAAGAAAAAATGTCACAAAATTACAGACAACTATGGACTGCATGAAGAATACATAATGGAAATGAAACTGAGTTGAAATCTAATTTACAAAAGTGCCAACAGTCTGCAATAAGAAAAAAAAAATCAAGCTAGATTTGTTAATCAGTTTTTTTCTACCATGGTAGCCCCCTGATACCATTGTGATATTGTGTTAGAATAATAGAAAAAAGCATCTAATCAAGTAGAGTGAGTGTATGTATTCATGGTATTAACCAGATTGGGGTCTCCAGAAGCAGTTTATTACTCTTTTAAAAGAAATGTCAGGTAAATCTTTTGCTGCTAGCAGTATTACCATGTGTATCAGAGGATATAGGTCTGGCCAGAGTGACAAGACTGGGCTGCCCAGTGTTGTAATTACCATTTCCTCTTTATACAGACCCACAAGCAATAAGACCTTCAGACACAGACTAGTATAGATTGGGAAAGCTGCAGTTGAGTATATCACTTTATGCTGCTGATCTCCTGCTAAAGCAATGGAATATATAGAATGCTCTACATACATTTTTAAGGATATTGGAAGAATTTGAGAAAATATCAGGTTACAATATAAATAAGAACAAAATGAAGTTATTGGGTTTAAATATGAATTCAATAGAATAATTTAAAAATCAATACCCTAGGATATGAATGTCAATTAAAGTGCTTTAGGATATAGCTGATGAATAGTTTTGAGGAAACAAAAAAGAATTTCATATGAAATACAACAAAATCAAGAATTAGCTGCATACGTGGAAAAGCTTGCTCAGGCTCTGCAATAGGCTGCTGTGAGGTGAAAGGTTAGTTTGATTACTTGCATTACTTCTTGTATTTTGTAATGCTTTGCTGCTTTTTTGCTGCTTTTTCTACTTTGTATACTACGGTGTGGTGTATGTTCATTGTATTGTGTTTTAATTGCATTCTGTGTCTCTTGTGAATCACACAGATCACTTAAATACCTTGTATTTTAAGGTGAAGATAAAACATTTCAATGTTTTTTGGGAACAGCTTACTGAGAAACTGGCATTGACTGCTTTGAGAGGAAAGGTTAATTTACTTCCTTATATTGCTTTTTGTATTTGTATTGTTTTATTTCTTTCTTCTGTTTTCTTGCTTTCTTCTGTTTTGTATATTACAAGTATATTTTCATTGCACTAGGTTTTAATTGCATTATGTTTTCCATTTCAAATTTATACTTGGAAAGAAACCAACGCTATGTCTCCTGTGAGTCACACTTATTCAAAGGTTTGTAGATTCATAAGTAAGTACTAGGCCATTGGTCTGCAGACCATTTCATGCCTAGCCAAAATACCCTATTCGAATTTTCCCTCTAGCCACAAGGAGGACAGGACAAGATAGACCAGGAGAAAACTTGAGGCTGCTCATCCAATTTTCTAGGGTTAACTTGAAGATGGGAATACTGCTACTCTGCTTGACATGTAGTGGAAGTTTGTTCCCGAGGTGGGGGAAATATTGGGATATAAATCTATCACACCAGTATGTCTTATCTGCTGAAGAAGGTTTAATTCCTTTAACCAAGTATTTCATATACCATTAGTTCTGTGAAGGAATAGGATATCAAACAAGGTTAGATCTTTCATGGCATGAAAAACTAGACATAGATCTTCATGTAGGAGTCTGGAAGAGACTGACTACAGAGAAAGAGCTGCCAGTCTTTCCTGGTAACTAAGATTTCTGAGGCTACTGATTTTAGTTATGAATCTCTGCTATCTTTTAAGTTGTTTGATATGTTTAGATAACTACATGCCAAAAAAGGTGCATTATATTCAATACTAGGTCTGATAAGATATGAGTAAAGGGGAATTAAGACGTCTTTAGATCTAGTGGAGATGCCTTTGGATATTAAATGTGACAGATACATATGATAGTCTAATGATAAAGAATTATATACCCAGATCTCTTACAATGGCGTCTGATTGTAGGAGTGCATTTCCTAAATGGAAAGGGAAAATATTTTGTTTACCAAAATGAACTATGCTACATTTTCTTTTACATTTAATGTGAGGCCATTATGCCAGTACCAATTGTTAATATGGCATAAGGTGTATTGGAGCAAATAACATTCAATTTATAGTCATCTGCAAACTTAGTTAACCATTGTTCATAAGTGCTGGCCTGAAGGTCTGATAAATATATGCCAAATATGTGAGAACCCAAACTGAGCCCTATGGTTCAACACTGGTAACTGCTTTGTTTTCAGAAGTGATACCTGCTGCTCTAACCACATGGGTTCTGTCAGACAACCAGTTATCCATCACCCTGGTATCTTTGTGCTCTTAAACTCAATGTATTTCTAGTTGCCTGCCCCTTATGTTAAATTGCCAACATAATTCCTTACCTTTCCTCTTTCACTGGTTGTTGTCATTATTAAACAAAAATTATTATTTTGTGAAGTCACTTCCCTTTAACTATTTAAATTCATTTGCTCCACTACTTGCTAGAATACTGAATGCCCACCCCAATCCAAAGCAGCTGCTTTTTTTTAATTGTGGCTATATCCTTAGATTGCTAAAGCTCGAGTTACCATCTTTCATTTCTTCCAAACTGCTTAGTGCACACTGCATTTCTTGGGTTATTAACCCATTTCTTTTACATTATTTTTAAAATATCCAACATCTGCAGCAAAGCTACTAGACATTGAAGAGTCTACATTCCCATTTTCAATAGTCATCTGGGGATTAATACTCCTGATTTGCACCTTGTGAGAGAAGAAACAGAGGGGGCATTATATTTTGGAGAATGCTGCTCACTGGAAAGCCCGATAACTGCTTCATATGATACATTTTGAGATTTGTGAAACTGTTTTGCTGAAAAAGGGAGCAGGTGTTCATTGACTTCTGAATTAGATTGTGCAGTGTGTGTGTGTGTGTGTGTGTGTGTGTGTGTGTGTGTGTGTGTGTGTGTGTGAGAGACTTTCCTGTTTGGTCTTGTTGCTTACAGGGCATCCAGCAAGAAAAGGCTATAACAGACTACTGTATCTAGATCATTCTAGAGATGAATATTTGCTCCAAAATCTGGTAATGCAGTTTATCCTGTAATATACGTGTGGTACTTTTAAATCTGTGTATTATTTTCTGAGTTTTTGCACTCTGATCTGTGAGTTTCTGCACTTTTATTTGGTTTGTTGTTTTAACTTGGTTACTTACTGCACACTGGGTGCCCTTTCACAGTGTTTTTACATTAAAAATATTTTAGTCTGCACTCTAGTGGAAGTAGAGGATAGCCAGCTCTCCTTTAAGCTTGGAATCACTGTTTGAACCCCCAAAGTATGGGCTAATGATTGGATAGAGGATTAGTTAGCTTGTTTGTTTTGAGACATTCTGTGCCTGTACAGTTGCAGTTGTCACACTGTTCATTGCAGAGTTGGTTAGCAGTGCCCTGTATGGAAGCAGTCACCTAGAACTGAAATTTTTGCATATAAAACTACCCTTGAAATTTCCTCAGTATTTAGTTTAACACACACAACGAATTTAGTCTTAGCTTTGAATGTAGTCTATATACTCTTAAAGAAACCAAGCTAGCCATCTGTAAACCCGTCTTGTAGCATCAACTTGTAGACTATGTAATAAGGATCTTTTACAATGAACATGTACTTTCCTGCAATCTCTGTAGCCAGCTTACTGGATATGAGCATCCTAAGGAAATGTAGCATTTGCCACATGCTCTCTGACAACCACCTTAACTAATTGGTACTTGCGTATTATCGCAACCACACATTCTCGCAATCACGTTATTTATGTTATTGACTCCTTCATTTGCTCCACAGTCTATGCACAGTGGAATAATCATCAAAACAAAAATCGACATAGCATAATTTGGGTCTGTTGTTATTGAATCTGAGCAGTCAGCAAAACAAAATGTCTCTGACACAGTCGCACCTAGTACTTTCAGAGTTTATAAACTTTTAGGTACTTTTCCATGGCCCTGTTCAGGATCTTTCCTTCCCTCTTATCACAGTTAAAACTTTTGATAATATTTAAATACATCCAGATTCCTGGCTTAAGCCCTAGTGAACATGTATGAAATACCCCAGATGTGATTGCGAGAATGTGTGGTCTTTCAATGACTTTGCAAAACAGTGAACCCAATTACAATTGGGATACAGACTCTTAAGTACCGACAGGACCAAAACATCAAAAATAACCCAGCATACCAAGTCCTGGACACATTGCTACAAAGTGACCCAAAGCAAAAAGAAGAAAACAGCTGGAATGAGGAAAAAAAAACAGTACAAGACCACCCATAAAACTGAAGGCTGCAGCCTAAGTCTGACAAAGTTAAAACAGATTTCATTCTCCAAGGACACAGGGAGGGTGCAGAAGGTAAGTACTGTCCTGGCAGCAGAGAAGGGTACTTCAACCACACATTCTCACAATCACGTTATTTATGTTATTGAGAAAGGAGTCAATAACATAAATAACGTGATTGCGAGAAGTCTTCTGAAGTAGACCCATATATATATATATATATATATATGAGTCTACTTTACATGGTCGACATTTCAGAAAGTCGACTTTCATTTGTCCAAGACCATATGATCGACTTTCAGAATGCCGACCATGTAAAATAAACATAAAAACACAGCAGACACTTACCTTAAACTCCACCCCCCAACCCCCATAACTTTAATATACCAACTCTGAGATCGCACTACAGTGCGGAAGTGGGAAATTTTCCCATTCCGCACTATACAGAGGTAGTGATTTCCCATGGTCGGCTTTTCAAAAGTCAATCATATGGTCTGAGCCATATGAAAGTCGACTTTATGAAAAGTCAACCATGTGAAGGGGATCATATATATATATATATATATATATATATATATATATATATATATATATATATACATTGTACCCCTCTTATGCTGTACTACAATATCAGCAATTGATCTGCCTGTTGTGTGAAAAGAACTTGCAGCCTTCTGCACCAAAGGCAACTGTGCTACCTATTGCACCACTGACAATGGTTTGCTAATTACCAAAACAATAGGTATCAGTCACTTAGATGAATTTGTGAAATCTGTCTTTTGTATTTCCTGTTAATACATATTCCCAAAAGGAATGTGTTGGGCATGCTTCTGTTTAGTATTGTTGTAAATGACTTATTTAATCACTTTGAAAATGCGCATCTGATTCAGGTCCTTTATAACTTCACCTTTATACTATATGACTTTAACATCAACGCTATTGCCTCCACTTAGTTTCATAGTTTAGTACTAGGCTATCTGCCCTGGGGCATTTGCAAGCCTAGCCCTAGAGATGTGGCTTTCGCCACCCCATGTAGTGGTACTAAGGTGTATAGAATAAATTTAGAATACTGTGCCTTTGTCTAGTAGTGACACATTGAAGACCCCCTTACTTATTAAAATTAGTTTACTGTGCCTCTGTCAAGTAGCGACACAGGGGTGACCCCCGGGGTAAACCTACGATCTCCCATCCACTTGTCAAGATTTCTCTTGAAGAGAGTCAGTGAGGGGCTCTGCCTAACATGGACTGGGATTTTTTCCAGAGTATGGGAAGCCTCTGAGTTATGAATCTGTCCCTCCAGCATGTTCTATTCATGTTTGTACTGAGGTTTAAATCTTTGGCTCTCGTGGTTCTTATGGATTTGGATTTTTTGAGGTGGAGCATGTCCATCAATTCCTGGTTGGACATGGCCTTGTACGTCAGGCACAGATCACCTCTGAGCAGGCGGTATGCTACTGAATAGAGCCGGAGTTTCTATAGCCTGGCAGCATATGACATATGTTGGAGACCCTTGATCCTCTTGGTGAGGTACTTCTGGGGTCGGGTGAGGTACATACCAAATGGGGCATTGTACTCAATCATGGGCCTGATAAGGGATGAGTATAGGGGCATGATGACCTCCTTTGATCTGGATGTGAACCCCTTCATGATAAGGTGGGCAAGGTAGAAAGTCTTTCTAACCACTTTGGCAATGTGGGTGTCAAATGAGAGGTCACTATCAACTTGGGTCCCCAGGTCTCTGATTACTTTTTCGGTACTCAGTGGGTTACTGTCTATGTGATAATTTGTGGGTACTTTGTTTTTCCCAAAGGGGATGACTATACATTTCTTGGCATTCAGTTTAAGGCCATGATTCCAGCACCAGTTGTCCATTTCGGTGAGGCCTTTCTGTAGAATGTGTGTGTCAGCTGGTGTATCGACTATGGCGCCTAGTTTGCAGTCATCTGCAAACTTTGTCAGCCACAACCCTCCCATGTTTGCTTTCACATCTGAGAAGTAACAAGAGGGGTCCCACGACAGAGCCCTGTGGGACACCACTTGTGACTGGCTTTGAGTCTGACATGGCTCCCGCAATCTTGATTTTATGGGTTCTGTTCTTTAGCCAGTTTGCAACCCATCTTGTGACATATGGATTTACATTTAAGCTGTTTAGCTTATCTATGATCCCCAAGTGGGGTATTGTGTCGAAGGCTTTAGCCAAGTCCAGGTAGGCTGTATGGACTGCCTTGCCCTCATCAATGGCTCTAGTGACTGTTTTGAAAAAGTCAACCAGGTTCAAAAGGCACGATCTGCCTTTTACAAAGCCGAACTGGGTGGGATCAAGTGTCTGTAGGTCCCCAATGTCGTTGTTTATGAGTTCCATAATAATTCTTTCCATAGCTTTGCAAACCAGGCTGGTCAAGTTTATGGGGTGGTAGTTCCCAGGGTCTGTAGTGAAGCCTCCCTTGTGGAGTGGGACCACTGTTCCTGTACGCCAGTGTTCAGGTACATATCCTGTAGTAAGTCTAAGGTTAAATAACATTTTTATTTGCGGGTTTAGCTCCTCTTGGAGTTCACGTATCACGCAGCCGGGGAAACCATCGGGTCCCATAGATGCTGTGTTTTTTGCTTTGCTGAGGGCGGTTCTCACCTGGACATCAGAGATGACAGGGAGGTTACATTCAGCTGGGATGAGTATTTCTTCTTTTGGAGGTGAGGGAGGGGAGAAATTTGCACTGAACCTGTCTGCCAGAATGTTGGCAATATCTGTGGGTTTGGTAAATTATTTGTCGTTGTGTACTAACTCTGAGCATATCTGAGGGTTTCCGCCCAGGTTTCTAACATAACTGAAGAATGCCTTGTGGTTATCTTTAGTGTCCTTGGCGATTTTTCTCTCAAAGTTGGCATTGGATGTTTTTATGAGAGAACGTAGCTTTCTACTAGTGCTGATCAGAGATGCCTTCCCTTTATGGGATTTTGCTCTGTCTTGCAGTAGCTTCCTTCTTTTGTTATACAATTTGTTTATGGCTGGGGTCCACCAGACAGGACGCTTTCCTTTGGTTAAAGGCTGTGGAACTGCATCTCAATACAAGTAAGTCAAAATACATGTTTTTTTATGCATAACCATTATTATCAAAACAACACTACCATAAGTAAACAGATGTCAGTCACTCCTCTGATCATCATCATCATCTTCTTTCGGCTGTTCCCGTTAGGGGTTGCCACAGCAGATCATCTGTTTCCATTTCTTTCTGTCCTCTGCATCTTGCTCTGTCACACCAACCACCTGCATGTCCTCTCTCACCACATCCATAAACCTTATCTTAGGCATTCCTCTATTCCTGTTACCTGGTAGCTTCATCCTTAGCATCTTTTTCCCAATATACTCAGCATCCCTCCTCAGCACATGTCTAAACCAATGTAATCTTGCCTCTCTCTGGCTTTGTCTCCAACCCTTCCAACCTGGGCTAACCCCTAATATACTTATTCCTAATCCTGTCCACCCTCGTCACACCCAGTGCAAATCTTAACATCTTTAATCCTGCCACATCCAGCTCTAACTCCTGCCTTTTTGTCAATGCCACTGTCTCCAACCCATATAACATAGCTGGTCTCACTACCCTCTTGTAGACCTTCCCTTTCACTCTTACTGCTACTCGTCTGTCACAAATCACTCCTGACACTCATCTCCACCCAATCCATCCTGCCTGTACTCTCTTCTTCACCTCTCTTCCACACTCACCATTACTCTGAACTATTGATCCCAAGTATTTAAACTCATCCACCTTCGCCACCTCTACTCCTTGCATCCTCACCATTCCTCTATTCTCCCTCTCATTCACATACATATATTCTGTCTTAGTCCTGCTGACCTTCATTCCTCTTCTCTATAGAACATATCTCCATCTCTCCAGGGTCTCCTCCACCTGTTCCCTACTCACACTACAGATCACAGTGTCATCTGCAAACATCATAGTCCAAAGGAACTCCTGTCTGATCTTGTCTGTCAACCTGTCCATCACCACTGCAAATAAGAAAGGGCTCAGAGCTGATCCTTGATGTAATCCCACCTCCACCTTAAATGCATCCATCACTCCCACCGCAGACCTCACCGCTGTCACACTACCCTTGTACATATCCTGTATCACTCCTACATATTTCTCTGACACTCCCGACTTCCTCATACAATACCACAACTCCTCTCTAAGCACCCGGTCATATGCTTTCTCTAAGTCTACAAAAACATAATGCAACTCCTTCTGACCTTCTCTGTACTTTTCCATCAACACTCTCAGAGCAAACATCACATTTGTAGTGCTCTTTCCCGGCATGAAACCATACTGCTGATCACTAATCATCATGTCCCTTCTTAACCTAGCTTCCACTATTCTTTCCCATAACTTCATGCTGTAATTGCTCAATTTAATCCCTCAGTAGTTACTACAGCTCTGCACATCACCCTTATTCTTAAAAATCAGTACCAGAACACTTTTTCTCCATTCCTCAGGCCTCCTCTCACTTTCCAAGATTTCATTAAACAATCAGATTAGAAACTCCACTGCCATTTCACCTAAACACCTCCATGCTGCCACAGGTATGTCATCTGGACCAACAGCCTTTCCATTCTTCACCCTCTTCATAGCTATCCTTACTTCCTCCTTGCTAATCCATTGCACTTCATGATTCACTATCCCCACATCATCCAACCTTCTCTCCCTCTCATTCTCTTCATTCATCAACCCCTCAAAGTACTCTTTCCATCTGCTCAACACACTCTCCTCACTTGTATGTTTCCCTCATTATCCTTTATCACCTTTACCTGCTGCACATCTTTCCTAGCTCCGTCCCTATGTCTAGCCAATCAGTACAGGTCCTTTTCTCCCTTCTTAGTGTCCAGCCTTTCATACAACTCTTCATATGCCTTATCCTTAGCCTTTGCCACCTTTCTCTTTGCCATGCACCTCATCTCCTTATACTCCTGTCTACTTTCTTCATCTCTCTGACAATCCCACTTCTTCTTTGCCAACCTCTTTCTCTGTATACTATCCTGTACTTCCTCATTCCACCACCATGTCTCCTTGTTGTCCTTCCTCTGTCGAGATGTCATCCCAAGCACCTTTCTAGCAGTCTCCCTTACTAGCTCTGCTGTAGTTATCCAGCTATTTGGTAACTCTTCACTGCCATCCAGTGCCTGTCTTAACTCTTCTTTGAACTCCACCTCACAAGTACCCTTTAAATTTCCACCATTTGATCCTTGGTGCTGCCCTTACACTCCTCCTCTTCTTCATGCTCACCAACGTCATTTTACAAACCACCATCCTATGCTGCCTAACTACACTTTCCCCGGTCACCACTTTACAGTCTCCAATCTCCTTCGAACTGGGGCTCCTACATAAGACATAATCCATCTGTGTGCATCTTCCTCCACTCTTGTATGTCACCCTATGCTCCTCCCTCTTGTTAAAATATGTATTCACCACAGCCATGTCCATCCTTTTCATAAAATCCACTACCATCTGACCTTCTGCATTCTTTTGATAACACCATACCTACCCATCACTTCCTCATTGCCTCTGTTTCCTTCACCAACATGCCCATTGAAATCTGCTCCAATCACCACTCTCTCATCCTTGGGTACAGTCATCACCACTCCATCCAACTCACTCCACAATTTTTCTTTCTCATCCATCGCACACCCAACTTGTGGAGCATATGCACTAACAACATTCATCATTACACCATCAATTTCCAGCTTCATAAACATCACTCTATACAACACTCTTTTCACCTCCAAAACACTGTTAGCATACTGTTTCTTCAGGATAACTCTTATGCCATTTCTCCTCACATCCACACCATGATAAAACAATTTGAACCCACCTCCGATACACCTAGCTGTACTCCCCTTCCATCTGGTCTCTTGCACAGACAATATACCAACCTTCCTCTGATAAAATGTATAATTGTCTTAATATCACCTCATTAGACCAATCAAGTAAAGAGGAAGTTAGATCAACAACACTACTTAGTTTAATCCCAGACAATAAGTTAAAATTTGAGAACAAAGTTATAATCAGATCTAACCAGAAAAATAGCAGAATTTAAAGAAATGCTGTATTCTCAAAGATCAGTGCAAGAAACATCAGGTAACAAGTAACTACCAACATGACTCTATTACTTGCCTATATAATCCCTCCATATAAATTATTCCAGGCTTATAACATAATAATTATATTCAATGATGATCATCACAGTAGATCACTCCCTTCTGTCTTTCA